>NW_010308310.1:8392-34419 GCF_000700745.2 Antrostomus carolinensis
AGGACCATGTGCCTCCTTGTGGGACAGTCTCAAATGAAAATGAAGGCAGTCCAGAAAACAAGTGTGTGTAGGTTGCTTAACACTGTGGTTTGTGACCCAGAGAAGATGCCCTAGAGAACAGATGAGATCTTTGTGGTGTATTTAAAACTGTGCCCACACCTAATGCATTAATGTGGCTTTCAGTTCTGCATCAGAAGACTGCTGGGAACAAAGCTTGCTAGCCACAGTGGCCATGGAGACCATGCGGCTTGCAGAGATTAATTTATTTTGAAGCGAGAATTAGTATGGCTGGCTCAACATAGCACTTAATCAAACTAATAAGCCTAATGAGGAGGGAGATTATGTCAGCCACCAGGCTGCCTTTATTCACTCCTGGGTTTAATTTTAAATCTCCAGGTCTTCTGGGAATGGAGTTTTGGGCTGGAATTATGTGAAGGTAGTTTTCGGTAATCAGCCCTTGGTCCTTAAATTCAGTGAACACAGGTCAGTTGCTGTACTTTGCTAGCTCTTCTCTGAGGTACAGGTGGAAGCAGGTGTAGAAAACTGGAAGCAGTAGAGAGGGCGGATTTAATCTGTTCCTCTGTTTTTGCTTTCTAAACCTGAATGCAGAAAAAATAATTTTGAGCAAATATTCAGGCTACAAGTAAACTTGTGGTAATTCAGGTCAAAATTTGGAGTTTAGACCCATAGTATTACTATTGTAACAAGTGCTATCTTGTTTTAGTCAGCTCTAGTTTGGGTAGATGGATGGATAGGGTGTTTGGGGCAGTTTTGCTAATCTAGAGAGCAGTGTGTGAGTGACTGGTCATAGTATTGCTTAGTACAAGGCTGTATGAAGACACTGGGTCACCAAATAGCCAGGAGGTTCCCTGGCTGAATATTTCAAGCCCTGCCTCTCAAATGCCTTGCCACTGAGGGGAACACACCACGAGGTACTGGTGTCCCCTATGCTCTGAAGGGGTGACCAAGGGTCTACAAAGCCCAGTACAGAACAGAGGGAAAAGCAGGAAGACTAAGATGGTCAGCAGACAATGCCAAGAACAGGGGGTCAGAAAACAGTAAGAAGTTATGTGCTCCTCACTTCAGCCTGATCATTAGGCCCTTGCTTAGGAAAGGTGATGGCTGGGCCCTAGTTTCTGTGCCGGTATAGGAGCTGCTCGTGGTTTTACACAAACTCGAGATGGAGTTCTGACTCCCTCACTGCTTTAGCCTTGTCATTCTCCTCAGAGACTCACTTTGAAAAGATTTTTGACTCGTGGAGGAAGCAAATGAATTAACAGCATCTTGCAAACACATAAGATGGTGCTATGCTTTACTGTGGCTATGTGTGGATGCTAAGGATCTGCAAAACTGCAGCCACAAAGAAGCACTGATCAGTGTAAACCAGAGGAGAGTAAAAGCTTCAGTTCATGCTCTCAGCTCACTCTATGACACAGGAATGAAAAAAACTTCAGCTTGCATTCTGCAGCAGTTTGTAGGTCAGCCTCCTTAAGTATAGCAATGGCTGGATTAATCTGAGGGACACTGGATTACAAAGCATCCTTGAGATTAAACTATAGGAGAGGCACTGCCATCTACCAAATCCCTGCAGCCAAAGATAAGAACTTTCCCTGAAAACTAAATGGAGGAGGGGTCATCACTTAAATATAACAAGATAAACTAAACTATCTCAAGGTTGTTTTTAAGAGGCTTTCCCTAAATATGTGGGACTGAAAAAAGATGAGTTGATGCAAACATTACAGAATGAGAGGGAAATGGATCCTGCCACCGGCTCTTGCTTATTGCCTCTGTGCTTCTTTCTAGACTAACATGGTCAAAGTTTCCTTACTCACGTTTGGGTGGGAGCACAAGAGAAATCAGGCTGAGATGAGGAGGCTTGAAAAAATGCCGTTATTACTGAAATATGGTCCCATGAAGTATGTGTGTGTGTATGGATATGTATGGGTGTTGGATAGCTATAAATCGAGCCATATAACCTTGAATGCTGTAATTTGTTGAGAAGGGAATTGATCAGGTCTCACATAGTTGAGTTTATGCTGCCTCTTTTTCAATACACTTGCTATTTCCAAACTTGTGCTGCAGTGAGGGTCAGAAATTACCTAAGCAGCTGAAGCAGAGTCCTAGTTCTCTTGTTGACTAAAAGGAAACTCAAGAAATCAAGCCCAAAACTTACGGGTTTTTTGCAAGGTGACTGACAAATTTTCTGTTAAATGATTTTGTATGAAAATAAATGTTAGGTTCTTGGAGGTATGAAAATGTAGAAGAATGATTGACTCAGCTGCTTTATCATGTCCAAGCAATAAAGAAATCACTAAGAGCCAGCAGCAAGAACTAAATTGGGTTTTAAAGGATTTTCTTTTTGTGTAATAAAAGGAACTCCCAGCAAGTCATTAAATTTAATTTAAATTGTCTCTGTTTAAAACTGTTTAAATTCATATGGAAATTTTTCAAGGTCTTCCTTTAGAAAGTTTAGGAAGATGGACAAGTTACCAGTAACTAACTGATACACCAGCTAGAAGATAAAGTGACAGGTTCTGCTGTGGCCACGTCACTTATAGCAACTATACTGAGTTAAGGTTTAGGCCAAGAGATCTATTTTGTTACTTGCTGGTTTCTCAATTACTTGTAGGACCTGAAGGCTACTAGAGGTGTAGCTATCAGCCCTGAGTCCATAGTTCCCAGAGTATCGCCTGTGGCTCAGGAGGAAATTAGGTGGTGAGAGATGCTGTGATGTTAAACTGGTATTAAGTGGCCTGCAAAACCTCTCTGCAAAGTCAGCATGGCTGAACTTTGCTAACATGTGGAAACCTACAGACATTTCTCTATGTGTGTGTTAGACAGAGCTCTCAGTAACAGAAGGGATGTCTCACCCATTCACATAAAGACTACTGGAGACAAACATATAAAGCCTGCCTTGATAGGCAGTGAGATGTTGTGGGGTATTTTTGCCTTTAGGATTTGGGCATGATGTTGTGTGGAAGCTGTATGTTACCTCTCCTCTGCTACTCCCCAGGGAAGCCCCCAGGCTGCTGCGTGCATGGCTCTGGCTGCTTTACAGAGTCACTGTGAGCCTTGAACTGTCTCTAAGTGCATGCTTAGCTTGTTGGGGCTGGTCCTCCAAAGTGCTGCCATGACACTGAACAGTGGAAAACCACATGCATTTCCTCCTGTTGGGAAGGAACACAGCCCTTCATGGCATGTGCATATATGCATGCATGAGCTGTGCCAGAGGTGGTCCTGTCTGAGTCAAGCTCAGATTGGTGCTGTGCCCCAGGGCTGGTGGTTAAAAACTGCCCCAGGCAGCCATCATGTGCTGCTTCTGCCCTCTCTCCTGTGTGTTGTGCCACCCTTGTTTGGTGAGAAGGTCAGTATCCCTTCCTCCTCCTTTTCCTCTCCTGTCCTCCCATGCTTGGATGTAGAGATACCTGGACTCTAACCCCTGGCTTGCGGTCCTGCTGTGGTGGCTGTTAGCTTCCCCTGGCAGATCTGGTGAAGCTGACAGTGGAAAAGGGTGAATGGCAGTTGTCTGTTTGAGGGACATGATACTGAGGTTTGGTGCGATTGTCCTTCCTTTTTAACATTCAGCGCTTGAGGAAACTGTCAACGTAACTTTTTAAAATTTGATCACCTGCACAGTCATGGTTGTATCATTTTGACAGGAATGCTAATAACAATACTTAGCTCTTTCGTGTGGTGTTTCATCGATCTCATGGCACTCTTTAAAGGAGATTGAGGGACATTGAGGGACTTTGTTGCCAGTGGTGAAATGCTGTTGTATTTGCTTCTTGCTCTGAAATTCTCATATTCTCATGTTCTTAACAGTACCAGTTTCTATTTAACTGAAGTCCTTTACGCACACACACACGTGTATGCTCTGGGTCTCTGTGGTAGTCCTGCTGTGAGGTCTAGGTGGTGTGACCTGCAGGGGATTAGTGGAAGGTGTCAGGGGACTGTTCCTGGAGTGTATGTAAAATCAGCCTGCAGAAATGTGAGACCGTGGCATCGTCCTGGGAAGAAGAGAAGCCCTGAGCTGACCTTTACCTTCCCAGATAGTCCTGTTGGCAGGTGTCAGGGGGACATATTTGCCATCTGTCCATGAAGAGGGACAAACGGCATCCTGTCTCGGAGGCTGTGACTTCTTGCCCATGAAAGGAGGCATTCATGTGAGTTTATGTGACAGCATTAAACAAGAGAGGCCTGGGACCTCAGCTCAAAAGAGAGGCATGTGGTAGAGATGGGCTCTTTAGAGCTGGTGCATGCTCTGATCTAGTGGAGAAGGCCCTGGGAAGCTCACAGGTTCCTGAAGTAGAAGGCCCTTGGAAAGGACATTCGGGGAGGTGTCATAGAGGGTAGCAATGTTCCTAGTTTAGAGCAAACAGAGGGAAGTTCACCCTGCCAAATGACACAACCAAGTTTTTGGTTTAAAAATAATCACCAGACTAGAACTGATTCAAGATAAAACCAGTCTACTGTGGCTTGGGGGAGCTTTTCCTCCTTTACTTATACCAACTCATGCATTACTGTATGGAGCACTTTTGCAAATGAGTAGCTTTACACATAGGTGTGCAGAGGCACAGGTCATATTTGTTTCCAACCTGTAAGAAGAAGGTGAAGTTTGGATGATGCAGCTTCAGGGGACAAGAAGAGATGCTAGTGACAAGGCTTGATAGACCATATATCACTCCAAGTATGTGCTGTTTGGTTTTGTGCTTTTTTTTATTATTATTATTTTTTTAACCCACGGTGGGAACATTACAGCATCACTGTAATGTGTCTGTGACTTCTAACAGATCAGAATGCCAGCAAAGTTTCTGAGGTAAATATGGGTTTGTTCTTTTCTAAATGAGGTGAGAACAGCAGAGTTGAAAATCTCTCCAGAGGTCCTCCAGCACATCTTTGTTGGGGCTAAATAGAAGTGGCTGATTCTGGTGGAAGGTGGCAGCTGTTTCAAATAAGAGATGACTTAACTGTTGCTAGCAATGTGGCTTGTTTCTTATTTACCTCATGTCAGAATAAAAAGTAATAAGAGAATTTGCTGTGCCAGCTGATAGAAGCACCTAGGACCAAGTTCATCCTCTGTTTAGCTTCAGTGAAAACAGCAGGTTTAAAGCTGGGAGGAATGTGGACTAGTATATATTTACAGCTGTCTTGGCAGATGGGCTGTTGACAGATGAGGCCCCTCAAGTCCCTGCCTGGGTGGCAGCACGTACTGCTGTGAGCGTTTCAGCGGAAGCCAGCCCTGGTGTTGAGCAGGCCCTGGCTGCCTGGGTGGGTTGTGCTGGAAGGGCAGTGGGGTGGAAGTCGGAACATCAGATAGGACCAGTTCTTCCTGCCAGGGTTTGCAGGACCTGTCATTGGTCAGAGACAGGTCATTGGTCAGAGACAGCTTGGCTGACAGAGATGTCTGCCAAGCTGCCTTGAAGCCTGAGCAGCCTCGTGTGGAGCGTGGTGCAGCTGTAGAGCTAGACTGCAGCACCCGGAAACCCTCCTCTGGATATCAGATCCCTGACAGCTTCCACTGTGTCCTGCTGCCCTCCTTCCAGGTGCAGACATGGAGCTCTCCTGGGTATCAAAAAGAAGCCAGGACTTGATACTCTATCCCATGTGATCAAAAGCCATGGCTCTGATCTGGTCCTTCTGTTAGATGGTGGAAGATCTCCTTCAGTGTTTTCAGGTGCTGGAGAGGAAGGAGGCTTTTTCTCTCTCTCCCCTGTTTGCCTCTCCAAACAGAGTTTCCACTAGTGGGGTTTTTCCCCCACTGTGCTACAGCTGTTGCACTGAGTGTGTCGTAGATGTTTTATCTCCTGCTGCACCTCCTTGGTGCTCCATGTAAAAGTATGTTGTTAAAGTGAAATGGGGAAGGAATTGGCTTTTCTGCCTCTATATTTCTTTCCATGAGATAAGCAAGCCAAATGGATCCTACCATTATAAAAATCCCCACCTGAGCACCATGCTGCTCTGCTTTTATCCTTTAGGGAAAGCAGCATGATAAAGCTATCCATATTTAATATAGAAATCCTGCTCTGCTTATCTCTGCTTTACCTGTCTTCCCTCCTCGATTGGTCTCTCCTTTACCTAATCTGTTTGAGAGTTTTGGCTTAACACCCCTATCTCCACCTCCCTTAATAAAGACAACTGGACCACAATGCTGTTTAGGCAGGATGTGCATTAGGACCAATGCACTGACTGTGCGAGACTGAATCAGCACAGAGCACTCTGTTTTCTAAGACATCAGAAATGATTCTTTCTTTTGGGGTCGATTGTGGTTAGCTTTGATAGCTCACAGTAGTTTTCTCTTTCTGTAGAGGAGCTGGGGAGGGAGAATGTGTGAAGTGGGAGTTTTTTCCCAGATGTGTCCTGTTAGCTGACACCACTGGAGGTGGGTAGAGCTGTGAATAATGCAAAAAAGCACAGTGAACAGACTGCGTACGAGCAATAACTGCTTGCCTAGCAGCTAGGCTCGTAGGCTTTCATCAGCTGTATCCTGCAGAGCAATACCTGGAAGTTGTAGCAGAGTGGAGCGTATCAGATGCCTGGCTACGGCTGGCTTGCAAGGCTGTGGCACTGTGTAAGCACAAGGAGCTGTGTGCACTTTATCTCAGAGGTGACTGTGGTGCCTGCCCTGTAGGAAGGTCTTCATTTTCTATAATTAGCAAGTTCTTGGCATACCTGTCTGTCTTGCTCTTTTTGCAGCCTGACAAGTGGAGCAGTGCTAGATGTGGTCTGCGGGAGTCGGGGCTGATGGCAGCTTCAGTAGGTCATGAGGCTTTGTGGTGGGCAGCTGGTGCTGGATTTCCCTTGAGGTGACTTAAAAAAAAACCCAAACAAAATTACACTCAGGGGTCTGATTATCCCATCCTTGTATGGTACTGAGCAGCAAAAAAAGGCATAACAGAAGTGACATCTTTCCTGGCCTGACAGTAAGCTGTAGACAGCAGTCCCAGAGAGAAGTGCAGGGTGCTTTCCCTGCCGCACAGCCCCCAGAGGAGAAGGTAAAGAGCAAAGGAGCTGTTGCCTTTGGTCCAGGAAGAGCATTAGTATGTGGACAGGTGGCTTTTTTGTCTTCTCTGAGTTCTCAAGGAGCAGTAGGTCCCATGTGTGTCCCTGTGCAGTACTTCTGGCTGGCTGAGAGTCCAGGAGGTGAAGTGCCATGGTGCACAGGTGGCTGCCAGCAGTTCAGAGGTACGGCTCCCCAGTGCGCTGCTTGTAGGTAGACTGCACTGGGATAGCAGGACAGCTGATTTTGAAAACCTGGTGCTGCAGCTCTCCTGGGAAGATCTGGTTCATGAGGAAAAACACTTCTCGGGGCCTTTTCTAAGGAGGCTGAGACCTCCCTCATACACCTAGCCCGGTGCGTGACACCTCATGCAGAGCTGCATTTCCTGACCCCACACTGGGAAGGGAGCCTAGCAGCCACCCAGGCAGGGGACAGTGACTGTCCCTGGCAAGGGACTTCTCCCTTGCACACAGGGCTGTCCTGGGTGGCAGGCAAGGGAGTTTCACAGGGCTGCAAGCTTGCGGAGGAGAGTCCTGAGGAACAATGCAGCAACAACAAACTTCTGCTAAGGGTACCTCCCTGCTAATTTTGGGGGAAGATATTGGGGTTTTTTTAAGCAACTTGTTGCATGGACTAACAGCCTGCTCCCTGGAGGGTGCATTTAATGGAATTACAGGGTACCTCTGCCTTGTTCTGGGCAGTGAGTGCTTCCTCAAACTGCTGCCCAGAATACTTGAAACACCCTGTAATTCAATTAGAAGTCCCCTCTAGGGAGCATATAATTATATCTTATCTATTAAATGTAATGACAGCCCCCTTGTATCACATTAGTGAGCAACTCTCTGCTGCTGCCCAGAACCTTTCACCAGTAAGGAACTAATCTGCTTAGCACAGATTGAACTCGGCAGTGTACAGCAGTTACCCAAATGCTTCTGAAGGCAATCCTTGCCAGCTGAATAAACCTGTTAGCAGCACGTGAGCATCACCACCCCTGCATCTCTCTTCCCAACTCTCAGACCACTCTGACCAGATCTGCTCACCTCCACCCTCATCATTGCCTCTGATCAGTTTGGTTTCTGAAGCTTCCTGGGAATTGTGAAGTCTGGGATGTTTTCTTTAGCCTTTTAACATTGTCTTTTTGCCCCTTGTTGGGTAGTAATAGACTGTGGTACAGAGTGTGCTGAAGGGATTGAGCAGTGTCCTACTGATATCCTATAAAATTTTGATACAAGTTGGGGTGGTCTGAGGAGAGAAATAGTTATAGTGCCTGTTGAAACGCAGCTGCCTCCGGTGTGAACCACAGCGTCACAGCGTCTGAAACAGTTTAAGGCTAGAAGTGAGGAACACCAAACTTCAGCAGGTGGGGGACTTCCATGGGATACTGTAATTCCAATTAACTCTCACCAGAGGCATCATTTAAATCAATCTGCAGAAAACCAGTGAGGGAGGGTAGGGTGTGGTCTTGGAGTGACTTTGAGTATCTAAAGAAACTACAGGGAGGAATTTCTTTCCCCACAGTAGTCTGCTGGTAAACAGTGTTGGCTGCCCCATGATTGAACATCTGACAATGTACTGCCAAGACTGCACTGCCCCAAACCCTCCTGTAGTTCAGCAGCTTCAGACAGCTCTCCCAAAAGGTTTGTCCACCCACGCGAATCATTAAACCCACCTACCTGTCACAAGATTGTATTTTCTATGAGTGCTGTTGCATTGCTGGCTGTAAACCCCAAGATGTCTCTTTGCCCTCAAATCCTGGAGCTCTGAGTGGGCTGGACACCTCTGGAATATGAGATGGAAGCAGGGAAGAGAGCAGGGAAGGGACCATTAAGAGATGATGGGGGCAGCGAGTGAGTGAGGTTTGCTTCTGTTAAGAGGCAGGAGAACATTGTGCTGACCTTGAAGACAATGATCTGAATCCCAATCTGTGTCCTTGACTGGTATTTTGGGTGTGAATCACCAAAGGTGGAGCAGAGATGTGTTTAGATGGTGGTGTTGTCTCCTTGAGGACAATTACACAGGGAATTACTGGCAAGCAGGGCCCTAGTGGGGTTATATCCAGGGCTTGACAGAGTTTAGCTGTGAATTGCTAAGTACTCTGGAGAAAGGCAGATAGAGAACAAGGTGGTTGTAATGAAAAAAAGAAATGGATAAGAGTTACTTGCTGTGAACCATGGGGCCTTGGTCTTCTCCATGAACATGGGGCTGCGGCTTGGTTTCTTGTTGCAAGGCCAGTGCTTCAATTAGGACTTCAGTCAATGGGGATATCTTGGAGGTAGATTAAATTTATCTCCTTGTTTGTCCTCCACTAACTAGTAGGAGAAGAAACTTTCAGCCTTGCTGAGGCAAGCCAAGGGAAGGAGGAGATGTTTTCTGCTTCCTTCTCTTTCCCTGCTGTAGTCTGTACTGTGCTCTGACTCCCTGCCTTCCCCCACTCCCCAAAAAAACCCCAAAATATAGCACCTTGGAGCCTACCTCCTCCTACTACCTATTGCCAGTGAAGGCTTCAGGTCACACTGGGAAGGTGTCTGATCTTTCTTAGGTAGCACTACCTTTAACTGGGTATGGCTTGGAGCGAAGAGAGTGGCGTTCTTCCCTATGCACATCATCTTCTCTCTTGGCATCTAGATATCTGTAACGACTATCTCCAACTCCAAACATTGCAGCAAAGCAAGAGATTTGGCAGGAAAGAAGATGTTGAACCATTGTGTAAATCCTGGTGGCTCTCAAGCACCATATCCTTGTCTAGAACAGGAGAGAGACTTGGGCAAATGGTCATGGCAGGCTCTTCCACGGCTGTGTTACAGTTGTGTTTTCACCATATTTCTGGAGTAACTCGCACTGCTCTCCTGTATTTGCATAGGGAAGTCATTGTAGAGTTACACCTTGGTTTTTCTGCTCCTAAGGTAACCCCTTTTACCAGCTGGCTTGTGCTTCACTTGGCCTCAGAAACAGTTATGGGCTTTTTGTGTAACAAGGTGCTGGGACAGTAATGCTGGAAGAAGGGACAAGCAACTCATGGGGACTACAAGGACCTTGTGAGGCTATGCAGAGAGAAAATTAGAGAGGCCAAAGTCAAGCTAGAACTAAATCTCGATGCATCAGAAAAAGACAATAAAAATGCTTCTTTAAATACATTAGTAACAAAAGGAGAGCTAAGGAGAATCTTCATCCTTTGTTGGATACACAGGGAAACATTGTGACAAAGGATGAGGAAAAGGCTGAGGTACTTAATGCCTTCTTTGCCTCAGTCTTTAATGGTAAGGCAGGTGTCTCTCTGAATACACAGCCCCATGAGCTGGTAGACAGGATTGGGGAGCAGAATGACACCCCCATAATCCAAGAGGAAATGGTTAGTGACCTATTGAGCCACTTAGACATCCGTAAGTCTATGGGGCTGGCTGGTATCCACCCCAGGGTACTGAGGGAGCTGGTGGAAGTGCTCACCAAGCCACTCTCCATCATTTATCAATAGTCCTGGCTAACAGGGGAGGTTCCAGCTGACTGGAAGGTGGCCAATGTGACACCCATCTATAAGAAGGGCCGGAAGGATGATCCAACCAACTACAGGCCTGTCAGTCAGATCTCCGCGGCTAAAGAAAACTTACTAATAAAAGCCATACTGTATAATTTGATGTCATTCCACTGATAGTGAGCTCTTATTACCAGAGCTCCAGGCCAGAAGGGGTGAACAGCAGAAAGACCCCAGGACATTGGCAGAACTCTGTGTGTGCCTATGGCTGTGGGACATACATGAGTACTGCAGCAATATGACTGAAGTGCCTTGGCAAAGACCTGCAGGAAGTCTGCTGGTCTGTAGTTGAGGTAATGCTTCCTTTACCCTTGCAAGCACTACTCAGGGAATAAAGCCTGTGATATGTTTTGGGCTCTCTCCTTCCACTTCTGCGGACCCAAGATCTGTACTCTTTGCTGGGTAAAGAACTGACTGGATGACCAGGTCCAGAGAGTTGTGGTGAATGGAGTTAAATCCACTTGGCAGATGGTCACTAGTGGTGTTCCCCAAGGATCAGTGTTGGGGCCCATTCTGTTTAATATCTTTATCAATGATCTGGCCGAGGGCATTGAGTGTGCCCTCAGTTTGCAGATGACACAAAGTTAGGTGGGAGTGTTGATCTGCTTGAGGGTAGGAAAGCTTTGCAGAGGGACCCGGTCAGGCTGGATCGATGGGCTGAGGCCAATTGTATGAAGTTCAATAAGGCCAAGTACTGGGTCCTGCACCTGGGTCACAACAACCCCATGCAACGCTACAGGCTTGGGGAGGAGTGGCTGGAGAGCTGCCCATCGGAAAAGGCCCTGGGGGTGTTGGTCGACAGCCGGCTGAACACGAGCCAGCAGTGTGCTCAGGTGGCCAAGAAGGCCAACAGCATCCAGAAATAGTGTGGCCAACAGGAGTAAGGAAGTGATCATCCCCTTGTATTCGGCACTGGTGAGGCCACACCTCGAGTACTGTGTTCAGTTCTGGACCCCTCACTACAAGAAGGACATTGAGGCTCCGGAGTGTGTCCAGAGAAGGGCAACGAAGCTGGTGAAGGGGCTGAAGAACAAGTCTTATGAGGAGCGGCTGAGGGAGCTGGGGTTGTTTAGTGTGGAGAAGAGGAGGCTGAGGGGAGATCTCCTCTCTCTCTACAACTACCTGAAAGGAGGTTGTAGAGAGGTGGGTCTTGGTCTCTTCTCCCAGGTAACGAGTGACAGAATGAGAGGAAATGGCTACAAGTTGCACTAGGGGAGGTTTAGGTTGGATATTAGGAAAAATTTCTTCACAGAAAGGAAGTCAGACTTTGAAATAGGCTGCCCAGGGAAGTGGTGGAGTCAGCATCCCTGGTGGTATTTAAAAGATAGGTAGATGAGGCGCTTAGGGCCATGGTTTAGAAATGGGATTGGTAGTGATAGGTTAATGGTTGGACTCGTTGATCTTAAAGGTCTTTTCCAACCAGTATGATTCTATAACACACCCAGGGTTATCTGACCTCATATAGACAGAGCATTAAGAGTGCCTGAGGAATGTTGAAGTAATATTATTTTGTTACCTCAGGCAATTATTAAAGGTATTTTGCATTTATATTTCTCCTTTCATATAGAGGGATCCCAAACTGCTCAACGAACTGGTCGAGAGGATCATTTTATCTACCACGCAAGAGCCAATGGCTGTAAGCATGCTGTGTTTGGCAGCCTGCAGTGGTGGTACCTTTGGGCAGGGGCAGATTGTGGCTTGGGGTGCCTGGGTCAGGTAGGTTTGGGGCTGGCACAGTCAGCAGCAGTGTGCATGTCCCATGAGGAGGGGTATGCTGCTTGTGGGGAGCATGCAGTGACCAAGGTGTGAGCATCTGGGTGCTGAGCATCCTTCAGTTCTGGACAGGTGATGAGAGAGATTTTTTGTGATCCTCAGCTGAAAACAGTAGGGTGGTTGGCATGGCTGGAATGCAGGAACTGAAAATGCATGCTTTTCTTCAGCAAGAGCACTGCTGCTGTGGAAATCACAGCCCACCTTCCCACACGGCCACCAAACAGCACCAGGCGCTGAGCACAAAGAGACCCCAGGGAGGCTGGGCTGGGCTGGCCTGTCCAGGGTTGCTTCAGTCGCTGTGCCCAGATGGGGCACATCAATCCTCTTTGGGAACAGCGAGAGGTTGGTGGGCTTTATGTCATGCTGTAGCACTGCTGCCCCTGCCACTCCCAGCTCCGGCAGCCCTCTCCCAGGAGCCTACTTGAATCTGAATGTTAGCTATTGCTGTGAGGCTCCTGCAGGGATGTGGTGTCTCACCAGCACCCTGCCATTTAAAACATCAACGTCTTGCTGACCCCTTAGCAGCTGTGGAAATATGGATCTATTTTTATCTGTTTTCAACAACTGGGCACACTGTCCCTTCTCTCTGTCACACGCACACCACGTATGTTGTGGGCAGGAGCTGGTGCCACTGTCTCCTCCACTCATGCTGCTCGTACTGTCCCCAGTCAGGACTGGCTCCTAGACTTTGGTGAGTACGTTTGTGAATTGTGGAGACTGAAGCCCTATCCATAGAGGTGGCAGGGTCTTGCTCACAGGCTGCTCCTTAGCAGTGTGGCATGGGTACATGCCCATCTCAGCTTGTACAATAAACCCTTGCTCACCTAAGCCTCTCTCCAGAGACCATTAGGGTCCCTGAACAACTTTAAATTGTTTTTAACCTTGACCAGACAGAGAACCTACAAGGAAAAGCTTTTTTACAGTGAAGGACGACCAACTTACAATAGGTAGTGCCATTAAGATTGTGGCATTTCTAGGTGCAGGAAGGTGACTGGGAACAGTCAGCATGAGTTTACCGTAGCAGATCATGCCTGCCTAACCTGATTGCTTTACTTGATGAGATGCTTTAGTTGATGGCCATGGAGAGAGCAGTGCATTTCATTTGTCTTGGGTTTTGGGTTTTGATGTGTTCTCCTGTAGCATCCTTATAGCCAGACTGTGGAGATATGGCCTTGATAGGTGACTACAAGATGAATTTAAAACTGTCTGATCTGCCAGGCTGAAAAAGTAGTGGTCAGTGATTTAGGGTTTAATATGTAGTCAGTTCCTAGTCACAAGAGGAGTCAACGTAAGACCTGAACAGTTCAGCATCATCATCCACACCAGGGATGATGGAGTGACACACAGCCCTGCCCCAGTGAGCCCACATGATCCGAGGGGAAGGTTCATACACTGACTGCGGGCTGCTGGCCAGAGGGGCCTTGATGTGCAGCAGAAATGGTCTGACAGGAGCCTTGGAAATCTGGGCAAGAGAAATGCAGGTCTGGTGCCTGGGATGGGTTCAGCTGCTGGGATAGGAGCAGCTCTGCAGGGAAGGAGCTGTGCTGCAGGGAAAAACTACTTGGTTCATGCAGTTTAAACCAAATCAGAATTGAATGCACCATGTGCATTGATTTATCAGCAATGTATAATTAACCAGCAATCAGTGAACTATAGAATGAGGATTGATATCAGCAACGTAGTTGAGAAACTACAGTGCTGGACACCTACATGATGCTGATGTTCAGCTACAAAATTCTAAGCACCCTTCTATAACTTATCCCCAGAAGTTATGCTCATGGACACAGTTATGTGCCCCCATGGTGTTCCTGTCTCAATGACCGGTGCTGCCCAGGGTGGGCTCCTGGAGAGCCCACGGACCTGGTCCCTGTGGATGTCAGTCAGCAGCATAGCACATCTGAATTATTAGCCTGGGATTTTACAGGCAGTGGTAGAAGTTCATTCCCTGTAAAGATGAAAGCAGCTCCAGCCCTTGCTGGGATGTCAAGGGAAGGTCCCCCAGGACTGCCCACCTTCTTCCCTACTCCAGAGGATGTCCAGGCAAAGGCAGTGAGATAGAATTTCCCAACCAGTGTTCGTTTTGTGCCTTTTTCTCATCTGGCACAGGCGAGTGATTTTAGACAGACGCTCACCACCTGAGGTGTTTCTTTGTGAAAAATAAAAGGGCAGTTCAGACCCTTTCGACTGTACAGCATTTTTGTTTCTTGCAGTGACTTGGAAGCGCAATAGGAAGCAATGAGAAAATACAGTAAAGAGAAATCCCAACCATTAGGGACCTTTCCTGCAGTTGTTCCTGCTCTCCCTGGTTGTCAGTGGGAGCAGGGATTTGGCTCTTCCATTGGCTTTCTTGGCCTGGATGGAGGTTGGGAAGTTTTCTCTCAAGCAGCTGTGGCTACATACTTCAGTCATGGGAGGGGTTAAATCTCAGTGATGGGGTGGAAGTGTGACATATGAGATTAGATCTAGAATCCCATTTTGCTGGTGCACTGATGACAGCATCTTATCAGCCTGCCACTCCATTACTAACACTGCTACTGCAGAAACTGAGAGGGAGAGATGGTAAGTGGCTATTGATTTGCAATCAATAGGGACAGAGCTGCTTTCATCAGCCCCAGGGAAGGTGTCACATTCACCTGCTAATTGCAGCCTGCAGATCCCAGAGGGGATACTCTGGGTGCTGGGTATTGGCATGGCAGCTTGTTGTGTGATCAGACCAGCTAGCAGAGATTAGTCTTGAAATTAGTGCTTTTAGAACTGATCCTGGGTAAACTGTGCCATCCAGAGTCACAGAATGTTAGGGGTTGGAAGGGACCTCTGGAGATCATCTAGTCCAACCCCCCTGCCAAAGCAGGTTCACCTAGAGCAAGCTGCATAGGACTGCATCCAGTCGGGTTTTGAACATCTCCAGAGATGGAGACTCCACAGCCTCTCTGGGCAGCCTGTCCCAGTGCTCTGGCAGCCTCACAGTAAAGAAGTTTTCCCCCAAGTTTGTCTGGAACTTCCGGTGTTCCGGTTTTTGCCCATTGCCCCTTGTCCTGTCACCAGGCATCACTGAAAAGAGCCCGGCCCCATCCATTTGGCTCCTGCAGTTCAGATATTTATAGACATTGATAAGATCCCCATCCAGTGGCAGAGCCACCCATGCTCCAGCCTAAGGTTTGCAGCATTGCCTGAATTCATCAAACCTTAATTCATCAAACAAACACCCTGGGAGGGTGGAGAACAACTTGCTATTGTACAGTGAGGCTGACTGCCCTCACTGTTTGAATACTGATTCTTCATTAAACAGTGAGGGCTTGTGCAGCTGGGAATAGGACCAAGCCTCCATTTTTCTTGAAAGAAGCCAGATGGAATTTCATACTCTTTTTTTCTCTTCATATATTCCTACATGCATCTTTATCTTCTCTCCTTCTCTATCCCTCCTTCATTTCTCAATTTGCTTGTGGTTTTGCCTCCAAGTGCACCTCTGCTTCATATGCTTTAAAAGTATTTGGAGAAAGGATCCACGTTTGGCAAGTAATGCAAATATAAGAAAAGCTGAGGAACATCGTACATGTCAGTTTCACCTCTAGTAAGCAAGTTCTAGGAGATAGGAAAGGGCAGTCTTTTGTAGAGCCCCTTGTATTCAGCATACTGTGGTGGATACAAACTGGGGTGCAGATGGTCCCTAAGTTCCTGATGACTGGAAGCTGGAATATGGAGGGGAGACCGTTACGTTCCCTTCTGCTCTTTCCTGAATTAGACTTGATGCTGGGCAGGACTAAGCTAGCTACCTCCTGCCATTGCTAGTTATCCGTGCAGAGCATGGAGTGCTGCACCCTGACACAGGACCATTAGTGGCAAATTGGGACATTGCTCAGCCCAGCTAAATGATGTTTAATATTCAGTACATGTTAGCAGGACAGACATTTGATCACACTTTTGGCATCAGGCAGGGAATGTGGTTTTCTTCTGCACTGGTGGTTGCTGAACTGTGTTCAGCCATGGGAGCTGCACGAAAAAGACACTTTAGACACAGCTAAGTTTCTGATATAGATGTTCATGAACACCATGTGTTGCGTTTGTAACAGCTTTGCTTCTCCTTAGCCTTCCGTTCCACAAGTAGGGTGACTTTGTATTAAACCGTGTGGAGCTAAGCATGGCTACGCCAAGCCCCAGCAGCCCAGGCCTGAGCAGAGCTGTCCGCAGCGAGCGTGCGGCACATCCAATGGAGGGTTTTTTTGTGCAAAATCCTTCCCTGGGATGGAGAGCCACTTTTCTTCTCTTGCACTCTCTATTTAAACTCAAGAGAAGCTATTTAAAAAAAAAAATCTTGTTAAGAGAGTGTTCCGTTTGCATGATTAAGTCCTAGAAGTCAATAATGCAAAGCAGAACATTAATTCTGTTCCCAGTGTGTGTAGTTATAAAATGATATTTAATTACACAATTACAAACTGTTTATCTGATAATCATATGTACCCTCAGTGTCTTCTCCACGCAGAGCTTCATATGTGAAACATCTTGTCGGATTTTTGCAGTCCGCTGTATTCTCACCAATTTAATTATCCTGATCCTGCCATGTGCAGCTGAATTAACCTGTACGTAATTCTCTCTTAATTTTTACTGAGCCACTGGTACACATCAGAAGATGCTTCCTCCTAATAAAGAGAGTTATGCTGGTGTAAGGCAGGCAAAACAAAACAAGGAGTTTGTTCCTAGTACAGGGGTTGTCAGCCCTTCTCAATTTGTTGGCCTTTCAAAGTATTCTATATGAGCCCCTTTAAAAACATCCAACTTTGGTTTTTAGTGCATAACCATCTTGATTTTTGCAGTAACCTTTTGTGAATCCCTCAGGAGCAGTCTGCTGTCAAAATGGCATGCTGAAAGCCACTGCTCTAAACCTTTTAGGCAAAAATTCCCTTCCAAGTCAATGGTCATATATTAATGCCATTCACTGTCCATTAGCACTCTGCTGTGGAGGGTGAATAGTTAACTTCAGAGCTATTTTAGCTGCAAAACTTTGGTGGCCTAAATATGCCTGCAGCAGTTCCCTCTTATTATGCGCTGTTATATTTAATTTCTAGTATGTTGTGTAAGAGCAGTGTACTAAACTCTTTTCTCGTTAATGACTCTGAGAACTTTGGTCTGTAATACATGAAGAGATTTGCTGTTCCAAGAGGTATTGCACTTATCAATATAATGTGGCTTTGTGGTATTTAAATAACGAGATGTGGTTATATTATTGATACCTGCACCATGTGTAAAGTGAAAGAATTATGTTTGGGTAAGCATCTCTGACATGCCATGGGATAAGATTAATTCTACCATCATAGTGTTCTCCTTGGTATTGCCCCTTAATTTGTTTGGTATACATGTGCCAGAATGGTGTTAAGCTAAGACTCAAGCATAACTTTCCATAGCAAAATCAAATCATGCTTTTTAGTGGAGATCTTTTTTTTCTTTTTTTTTTTCCCCCAAAATGGCTGCGTGCAAACATCTTTCTCTTGATTTATTATTGCAATCAAGAAACAAGCGCTTATCTTAGTGCAACAAAATAAAATAATGTCCAAATGATAGTGGTAGGCTGGCATGTCGAAATGTTCTCTGCTGACCAGAGCTGGTGGGGTAGAGGATGGCTGCAGTGGTTAATAGCTATTTGAACAGCCAAACACACTCCAAACACACAGCTTCTATTGGTAGCAGCTGTGTGTTTGGAGTGGTTGAGTCCAGGCTATGGCCATGCTGCTCTCTAGGAAGCTCACAGTGGCTCTGGCCTCTTGCCATGACAATGGATGTGAAGTTTCTGGTGGTTGTTATAATATCTAGTTCCTAGTTGTAGAGATTAAGATATGCCCAGAAGCTGTGGAAAAGTTGGAAAAGGAACAAAAATGAAGCACAGAGCTACTGGTGTGTAGGTTAGTGGCCATGCACTGAGCACAGTCAGACTCAAGTCTCTCAAAACCAGGCCAGTTGTATTTTTATTGACTAAGGGATTGTCTGCAGATGTTTAGTTAAAGTCTGTTAAATCCTTGCATGAATGAGCTCGCTCCCGTGGCCTTACTCTAATCTGATTGCCTTTGTGGGAAGATTAAGCTAAACTGAACTGGGGTCATGTTACTTCAGAGTGTGAGCATCCACAAAGGGCTTTCTCATGCCTTAACTTCCCGCTCCTAATTAATTCAGCTTAATTTTCTGGAGCATCCCCAGGCAGATGAGCCCTTCCCAGTGTTGCTGGATTGCAGTTTTCTTATGTGATGTCTGAAGCACATGTCCTTCCTCCTGTTAAACCTAGAAGATGGGAAGAACAGACAGGCTGTGGTAAGTCTACAGTCCTCAAAGAAACTGGCAAACATCCCTTGGAACCACAATTTGGGATTGCACCATCCTACTAGGGCACCCAGGAGAACCTCCAAGCTCTGTCAACAGCAGAGCTCCTTGGCAGTTCTAGTCGCAGAGCGGGCACAGCTTGGATTTCAGTCTGACATGGGTCTGTTGTGCTGCACTCCTGGCAGCTGCCAGGGCAAAATCCACCTTCGCTGGCAACAAAGGAAATCACACCTTTATTATGTCTCCGTTCACCATAACTGAGTAGGCTAGGTTGCCCAAGGAAGCTGTGGATGCTTCTAAAGGGGCTCATATAGAATACTGTGGATGCCCCCTCCCTGGAAGTGCTTAAGGCCAGGTTGGATGAGGCTTTGAGCAACCTGGTCTAGTAGAAGGTGTCCCTGCTCATGGCAGGGGGCTGGAACTAGATGATCTTTAAGGTCCCTTCCAACCCAAACCATTCTAGGTTCTATGATTCTATGATTTCTGATGGGATTTTTTCCCAACAGTAATACAGTTGAACATCTTTCCCCATTTTGGCCATGCTTAACAGCCTTATACAATGTAGCTCTAAGGGGAATAGTTTAGGAAGTGTCTCTGCTCAGTTACTAGCAGTCCTCATGGCAAAACAGTGGTGAAAGGGTATGTGAGGGCACCTAGTCCAGCCCAGAACCAAGGTTCCCAATTTAGCATAAAGGCTGTGCAGTGGTTGTTTGCCTGGCCAGATTTGGTGAGCTGTCTTTTCCTCTGGCAACGAAGCTCTCTCTGTGTCTGTCTGTCCTTTGTTTAGGCCGATGGTCGTCTTTTGTTCAGGTCAACGGCCTCTCCTCCAGGTTCACCCCCACCTACTTCTTTTCAGGACAGTCCTTCCCCTCACAAATACGGATTTGCAGAGGCGTTTCTCTAGTGCTCATTGGCTCAGCCTGGGCTGGGAGTCTCTGCCTTGGAGCCAGGGGAGCTTTTTGCTCTCACAAGGTGGCCCTTCCCCCACTACCAAAAAAACGGACTCCCCCATCCCACACACAAACCCAACACATCGTTGCACAGCTCTGTGCCAGAGAGGCCCAGAACTGAGCATCTCTGCCCTAATAAGGGCTGTGTAGAAAGTCAGAGTGATTTTGAAGAAGTCTGTAACTGAGTCAGAAGAGACTGCTGCCTTAGCAGCTTGCCTAGATGCAGGTAGCAATGAAGCTGATGGTATCATCTGTCCTACGTTCGGTGCCAGTATGGGAGGGTACTGGCTTCAGCAGAGCTCTGTGAAGGATCAAGTCCTTACACATATCCAGTGGCATGGGCTGAGATCAGGGGAATGCAGAATCCAAAACTCATGTAAGGCAGGGCATCTTCAGTGTCATGTTCCACACAGGACTGAGGATCTTCCCTCTGGAGACCAAATAGGTGTTTCAAGTACATTAATCAAACTACACATTAGGTCACAGCTTAGCATCTTTCAGTGGTAATGCAAAAAAATTTAACTTGGCATTGGACTGAATGGAGTGAAATCACCTGCTGCATTACACCCCTGGGTCTAATGTATTTATTTATATGTGAAGCATGGAAGAACTTTTTATTTTAGATGGAAGAAAAGATCTTTAACATTTTACTTTCAGAGCACTACCAGCTTAGCAATCTCAGTACTGTATTTCTTAAAGAAAGAAGTGTTTGAACAATTATCTAACTGCTCCTACCTGTGTTACAAATCTCACCATGTGTAATTAAAACAGGTCAGTTTTGAAATCTGAGTTACTTCTCATCGCTCGCGTGAGGTCATGTGCTACTTAGAGGACCTGTACATTCCCATTCTTCTGGTATGGTTACTGCCTAACTTGGACATGTCCATCATTGTGAGGTGTCCTTTAATAACTGTAGTGAAATTAATGGACTTGTTCAAAAACGTAAGGGGAGAAGAACAGCCTTTTCTTCCGGTGGAGGCTTGATCAATAGGAGTATTTCTTTGCTGAAGGACTATATTTGTGCTTGGGTTCAAATAGAGAGCTGGACAGAGACTAATAAGCCTTGTGAAAATCCCCGTAGGGTTTGGTATGAATTCTCCCCCAGCAGAGAGGGGTCCCATTCCAGTCTGATGGAGAGGAAAGAGCTCCAGAGATCTGCCCCTTCTGCACTGGGTGCTGGTGCTGGAGGAGAGGTGGGGAGTGGTGCCCTGGCTCCTTCAAGCTCGCTGGCTGGCTTTCCTGCTGTGGTGGTAGGCATTTCCCACTAGAGATGGGCTCAGTGGCTGTGGGAGAGCTGTCAACATGATGTTGACTACATGGTATGATGTGCTTCCCCAGATGTGTTGTACACAGAGCCATGGGGGATGTGGTGTGTACAGTATTTTAAAAAGTAATTGTCCTTCCCCTTTCTCCACCAACTTCACAGCTTTACTGTTATCCAAGGCCTGGTCTCTCTGTGTGAATCACCCCTGTTCACACAGTCACTATGGGTAAGCTATTCTCAGTCTTGCACAAACAGGATAGCTATGCAAAAATAGACTGGGATGCCTTCTGGCTTGCCTATCAGCACCAGGCTTTCCTGTGTAATTACAAGGCCTTTATTACCGGGAAAAGCAGACGAGGCCTTGTCTGACTCTCAGATCCTAGGCTGGGCTTGTAGAAGTGGCAGTGCATAAATAAATAAATAAAACCATTAATCCGTTGTCTTGAAGACTGAGCCTATATCATATGTGAAACATTGGGGGGGAAAAAACCCCAAACCAGAAACCCAGCAACAACAGCAAAAAACAAATTACAGAGTCCCTCTAACAGTAACCACACTCTGGGGAGCTAAATATACCTCCCTCTAACATTCACAGCATCTAATTAGCAAAGCCAGGCACAAAGGAGACCTCCAGCCATCTCTGGGCACATGTGACTTCTCAGCCCTGCAGAGAAGGACCTGGGAGTTCTCATGGATGACCAGTTGACCATGAGCCAACAATGTGCCCTTGTGGCCAAGAAGGTCAGTGGTATCCTGGGGTGCATTAAGAAGAATGTGACCAGCAGGTCAAGGGAGATGATCCTCCCCCTCTCCTCTGCCCTGGTGAGGCCGCATCTGGAGTATTGTGTCCAGTTCTGGGCTCCTCAGTTCAAGAGAGATAGGGAACTTCTGGAAAGAGTCCAGTGGAGGCTACAAAGATGATTAAGGAGCTGGTACATCTTTCTTATGAGGAAAGGCTGAGAGAGCTGGGTCTGTTTAGCCTGGAGAAGAGAAGACTGAGAGGGGACCTTATTAATGTTTATAAATATCTAAGGGGCAAGTGTCAAGGGGATAGGGCCAAACTCTTTTCAGCAATAGGACAAGGGGCAACAGGCACAAGCCGGAACACAGGGAGTTCCACTTAAACATGAGGAAAAACTTATTTACTGTGAGGGTGCCAGAGCACTGGAACAGGCTGCCCAGGGAGGTCGTGGAGTCTCCATCTCTGGAGATGTTCAAAACCTGTCTGGATGGAGTCCAGTGCAGTTTGCTCTAGGTGAACCTGCTTTGGCAGGGGGGCTGGACTAGATGATCTCCAGAGGTCCCTTCCAACCCCTAGCATTCTGTCATTCTGTGACTTCCTGGCAGTGTTTGCAAGGTCACCCCTTTCCTATCTTTCCCACCCCCAAAACTGGCATAGCGGGGAGCATCTGCCATCCATTTACCCCTGCCAGGGAGTGAAAGGAAAGGTGCACCAGGAAGATGAGAAGCATGACTGATGGTAGCGTAGCCATGCTGAATTACTGTCTTTTGCATGGGGAGCAGAGATTTGCTTTTGTGATGCTGGACTCTAAATCATCCATCTCTTTCTTTTAAAGGTGAACTTAAGGAAGGTGGGCAAAGGAATTAAGCAATTATTTAAGAACATAGTAAGCTTTGAGCACAGATACATTTACTTATTGAAAATGAGGACTGAAAGTCACTTCCTCCTTTAATTATTCTCTACCTGATTTTTGGTAGTTGTTTTTGTCTAGTACCAAGCAGACCAGTATTTGAAAGGGTTACTGTATTTTAGTGCTGTACTTTCCAAAATACTGTGTATTCCCTCCTGTTGTCTTGAAATGCAGTGGTCCTGGAGTGAAGCTGCTGTTTTATCTTGGGATCTCTGAGATGGGATGAGGAGCTACTCAACACAACCCCAGTGTACACCTTTAGACTATCTAAAGTCATTCAGGAGGTACGAGGTGGTTAAGTGTTTCTGTGTTGTCAGAAAATGCAGGTGTGAATGCATATCTGCATCTGGGGTAAGATTTGGGGCACAGAATAGCTTTTAACTGAGGTTTGTGTGTTGCCTTACTGTGTGGAAATCCAGGCTGGAATTAAAAGTAATTTCAGGGTTACTGGTGGCTAACCTCATGGAACTTCTGTTTCTGTGGGTGTGAAAATCCCAAGCAGTAAAAGGACTATTAAAGCCAGTCCCAGTCCCAGTGTGATGCCCCATTGTGGAGCCTTGGTCCAGGTCTAGGCTGGGAGACAGCAGGGCAGGGACTCTGCTGCAGGCAGGGAGGGAGCCTGCCTTACACCATGTGTACAAGCAGCAACTTTGCTCTTCAGTGACACCTTCTAGCATCCCTTACAGATCTAACACCCTGTTTTGCAGATTAAACTAAGGCAAGGAGGCAGTTTTATGAGGTTAAACCATGACATTCTGTGGAGGAGAGAATGGGACAGAAGCCTCCAGGGTCTCCAGGGCTTTTCTCTGCTACAAAACCCTCCCTCCTTCTTCCCTTTGAAGGAACAAGTTTTCTCTGTCCTTTCTTTCTCAGGTTTAAAGAGTTTCTCTCCCTTCTCCTTAGATGCAAAAGCACAGCCCTTACTGTGGCATTACATCGCACGTGGCATCTGTCCAGGGAGAAGGTTGGTGGATGCCAGTCTGGCCATGAGGAGCCAATCTGTATGCTGGTGGTAATGGAGATCTGTGTGGGGAATGCATTTCCCAGGGAATTTTGGGCTGCCTGTGGATAGGTCCCAGTGCGGGAGCACATGGACCTGCAGGGGCTTTGTGAAGGGAGGCAAGGAGCTGCACGCCTTGCATGGTGCCTGGCCTGAGCCAGGGAGACCTGATCTCATGTCCCATCTACATGAGGGCCTCAGTAAGGGACCCTGGGGGCTGGGAAGGAGGAATTGGAGTTTGGTTTTAAGAACTGTCCCTCCTGACAAGTTGGAGCAGAGGTGAGTAAAAGGCTCCCACTGAGGAATTTCCTTGTTCTTTCTGCCTGCAGCAACACAAGGCATATGGTGACGTGGGAACTGTTCAGCCTCTCAGAGCCACCCTGTCCCGGGAGAGCAGGCAGTGCTATGGCACAGGAGTGGGTGAAGTTTTGGGACCCGAGCAATGGTTATCACTGTGGCCTGGGCCTGTGATGCAGTGATGGGAGTAAGAAGGTGGAAGTGCCTCTAGGTCCCACTGCTTCAGAATCTCCCCATCTGGTTGCTCTTCCACTCAGAGGCTTTAAGAACCTGGAGCCCAATACTCCCTCCTGTTTGAATTATCTCTCCTGCCCTCCCTCTGGGATATCACATGAGCATGGGCTGACATTTTGCTTTCCAGCAGATGAATTGCTTGCTGCCATTTGGTATGGTCTCTCCCAGAGATCAGCATCCCCCCAAGAGACTGCTTGGGCTTTATTGAAGCACTGCCTGCCTTGGAGACTCCCCCAGATCTTTTTCCCTCCCTTTGTTTTTATTGCTGTAATAAATCTTCCCAGATCTCTCTAGCTGGAAGGGTGGGAGGGATGGAGAGAGGAGGTTTCCTGCCTAGTGCATTGCAGGCTTTTATTGACTGCCAGAAGTAGCAGTAAATCTGCAGCAGGAGGTGGGCCAGCATTGGTTAGCAGAGCACCAAGTCCTCGGTGGAGATCCAGCCCCAGTCCCTGGGGGATCACTGCTGTTCCGCAGACCCGTCAGCAGACAGAGCTCAGCTTTGAGATAGAGCTGGGCTTACAGCCTTGGTGCAGCTGAGCAAGACAGGTCATCCGCTTCTCCAGGGCTCAGGTCAGTGTGTCTTTGCAGATCTTCAGCAATCAGGGAGTGATATAAATCTGACAGAAGAAAAACCTACCCTGAAATGTCCTGGCTGGCACTGATGCCATGCTTGGCTGCCTGGTTTCCAAGGGATTACCAGCTAGCTGCTTCATTTTAGCCAATTTATTTTATTTTATTTTAATCTACATCTCCAAAACCCAAGCTATCTTTGTTTTAAGCTTACTGATTTTTTGCTGTTAAAAAATTATTAGTGTTTCTCCAAAGCAGTGTGTGTAATCTGTGGGGCTGGTGTGTGGCACATTTCCCTGCAGCCTAGCAGCACTGGCCCCAGCAGCCCCCAGTGCCACCACACATGGCAGCATCTAATCAGGTGTTAGCAGTGTGGTGATAGCGATGAAATCCCTGTTCTTCCCCTGCTTCAGTTGGGATGTTTAAACTCCAGAGCAGATAGCCTGTGGGGCTTGTGCAGTCATTGGAGGATTAAAAAAAAAATAGATTAGGTGGCCGTGTGTCAAGGAGTGGCACAGGTAAAATTGCCTGGAGGAGGTGTTCACCAGTGCTGGCAAGCGGCTTTCCTGAATTTCCTCTGTGAGATTTCTGCCCTTTGGTACCAATGCTTTTTGCAGCATGGAGATGGGACTGTCACGGCTGGAGCAAAGACAAAAGCATCAGTGGATGGGCATCCTGAAATGCCACAGGCTATAGCTTCCAGAGTGCTGGAGCGGTGAGAGAGAGGGGATGCTGAGCTATGTGCAGCGCTGTGCTGTGCCGCTCTTACAGCTGGAGCACAAGCCCTGGGTATCTGTTCAGAAAGCATTAATGCTGTCAAACCTCAGGGTCATTGCACGGATGTCAGCTCTGAGCGTAGGTGTCAACAGTCCTTCCCAGCAACTTCAAAGAGAGCACACTGTATGATTCTGTAGTAAATAACTATTTAATAGCCACCAAAACATTGTAAGTAGTATTTGAAATACTTATGAATCGCTTTTTTCAAAAAAAGCTATTAGGCAGTAAATCTACTGGAGTTCTCTATACAGATCTTCCCACTTTGTCACATTTAAATGCAAGGCTGCAGTTTAACACTTGCACTTCTTAACTTTAGCACATGCATACATAACTACATCCTCCTTTGATTTTCTTTCGGAGATGCTTTCTCAGTCTTCTCAGTAAGAACATGACAGGGGGTGTGTGTCACCTGGATTCCTCTAGGCTAGGAACAATGACAGTGTCTCATCTCTTATTTTTGCCATAGCCCATCAGAACTGTGTCAACGAGGTGAAGTCCAGGGATCCCTACAGCTAGCAACATCTAGCTGTTAGGATAAGGCTTGAGTGCTGTCCTCTGTTGCTGGTAAATCCTATAATCTCTAGCCTGCAGTCCAGGTCAGACAAATAATAGAAAGGTCTGCCTGTAAAAGATCCTTCCTTGGATTTCTAAATGAATGTAATTTCCCTCCCACCCACC
>NW_010308311.1:0-5286 GCF_000700745.2 Antrostomus carolinensis
GGTGGGATTGGCAGTGTTGGGTTTATAGTTGAACTCAGTGATCATAAAGATCTTTTCCAACCACTGTGTGTTTGTGAAATGATGCTGTGATTCTGTGATCCCATGATCTCTAACAGCTGGGTATCCACCAAAAGCCTAATGAAAGTCATCCTGCTCTCTTTTTTCTAGTTAGTAGCTAGTAACGCTTTCAAGCTCCTTGATTCTTGAGCCAAACAGGAGTACTGATTAGCCATCATGTTTTTCCCAGGTGTGTACAGCATTGTTTTAAGTTTCCAACCCAGAACTAAACAAACTTTTAGTTCCTTCTTAGTTAATATTTACCAGTGCAGATAAGGCTGTGATTATTTCATGGGTTATCTTGTAGTAGTTACTTGGTTTATTTTCTCTTCCTGACAACGAATTACAAAATGCTGAGGCTGGAAGACAAAGAAAAAAAAATTTATCAAACTGTGGCTTATATTCTTCTGGATTTCTGCTTAAGGATATTTGCACCAGGGTCTGTATTTTTATCTCAAACAATCTCTTTTCAGTTAATAGATAAATGTGTTTTGGAATTCACCAAATAAGTCCATAATTAAATTTTTTTTCAGAATTTAAGGAAACTTTCAGAATTGTGTAAAAACTACTAGAAATGTCTCTGAAGGTCACACGTTTTGTAAGGGTGAGACATTTTAACAATTATTTTAACAGCTTCTTGGTTTGGAATTAATACGGGATATTTTTATTTGTTGTAAAAATTAAAGAGTCCAGAGAAAATTTTGTCAGTGCAAATAGGTGAATTTTAAATTCTATTTCTGGAAAGTCTTAATTCCATACAATGTTACTTGGTAAGATTTGAACTGATTAAACAGTCGAGGGTAAAATTTGCTGCTGAAATCCCACGTGCTTAAGGCTCGGCAGACACTTAACCACAACGATGACCATGGAAGGAATAACAACACATTCAACTTTCTCTCCTGAGTTACTTTTACAGACCCTTGACTTGAAGATGAAGCTAGTCCACCTGCATGGACTACTGTTGTCACTGCAGTGAAAGTGTAATTCATCAGTTTTAGCTCTAAAATGGATGTGATTGCGAATTTGCATGTTACATCTGGTCCTGCCCCCACACTATAGCAGGGAAACCAAGTCTCATTTCTGCAGGTGGTGGTTGGCCTGTCTGAGTATGAGAAGAGGTCCTCCCATCACTAAGCCAACATTGGTTATTAGCTGTTTGGCATCTGTCTGCAGAAATGGGGTCAGTTCAGGGGAAGCTGGAAGTGATCCTGTTTGGAAAAGAAGTCTCTGTGTGGTGGTGAAGCATTTGTCATCACTGTTGAGGATGGAGCAAGAGACCAGTAGAGCCAGACCCATGCTGGGGTTGGGGCTGTGCTCAGTGTCTCATGAGCTGAGAGCTGCTGCTTTAGTGACCAGCTGAGCCCAGAAACCTTCCCTCTTTTGGGCTGCACAAGGTGACTGGTGCTAATGCAAAGACTACCTATGCCATATATAAAAGCCTACTTGGGTTAGTCCATCAGCATGGACACAAAACCTCTCCAGTGGCCCAGCCATCCAACATTTTTTCATGATTTCTCCTTTATAAGTACTGCCAGACCCTGTGTTTGCAGCAATGCTCAGATTTTGTTCCCTTTCCTCTTAAACAAAGTGATTTAGCCATACTTCATTAGTTGCTTGAAGGTCCATCCAGTTGACCCTTCCAAAAATGTTCAACTACACTCTGTACATTGTCACCTACATCAGAATGAGGGGAAAGATAAGGCAGACCCAGTAATACAGGGTGGGGGGGAAAAAATAGGTCATTGTAAAGGCATTTCATTCTGGTGGGTGAAGTGTTTAAATTCAAACCTCATTTTTTTGTGAGTACTTTGAAGAAATTTATCTGCTACACTGCTTGGCACTCAGGATGAGCAGTGTAAATAAATACAGAGCACACACTATGTTGGATGAGAGGTTAATTTTCTTGTGCTTGAAAAAAATTCTCATAGCAAAGAGGGAGAGTGCTCTTCTAAAGTAATTTATGCTTAAGAGAAAAATGTTGAAGGAATGGAAAGCGGTGGAGTTTTCCACTGATTGCTTGCTAGCAAGAAGATCAAGAAAATGACAGCTGGAGGTGAATTTAGATATAAGTAAAATAATTAAAAAAAAGTGCTGTAAGGAATGGAAGAATATAATAGGCTTTTGCCACATTAATATATGCATGAAAGAGTCCATTTTTAAGTGAAATAATTCAACCATATTGTTAAGCTTCATGGGGAGAATAAATATATCCTCCCATTTGCTGAATCTACAGTGAAATCGGCTCCTTGCTGGCAAACCAGCTCCTGATACCTGTGGTGGTTTTTACCGTAATCGCGTGAAGATTGCTCGTTGGGCTGGTGGCTTTGGAGTCTGTTCAGAATCACAGAATCACAGAATGTTGGGGATTGGAAGGGACCTCAAAAGATCATCCAGTCCAACCCCCCTGCCAGAGCAGGAACCTCAATGAGATCACACAGGAAGGTGTCCAGGCGGGTCTTGAATGTCTCCAGAGAAGGAGACTCCACACCCTCCCTGGGCAGCCTGTCCCAGGGCTCTGGCACCCTCACTGTAAAGAAGTTTCTTCTCAAGTTTAAGTGGAACCTCCTGTGTTCCAGCTCACACCCATTGCCCCTTGTCCTACCATTGGGCATCACTGAGAAGAGCCTGGCTCCATCCTCCTGCCATTCACCCTTTACATATTTATAAACATTAATGAGGTCACCCCTCAGTCTCCTCTCCTCCAAGCTAAAGAGCCCCGGCTCCCTCAGCCTTTCCTCAGCAGGGAGATGCTCCACTCCCTTCATCATCTTGGTGGCTCTGTGCTGGACTCTCTCCAGCAGTTCCCTGTCCTTCCTGAACTGTGGGGCCCAGAACTGGACACAATATCCCAGATGTGGCCTCCCCAGGGCAGAGTAGAGGGGGAGGAGAACCTCTCTCGACCTACTAACCACCCCCCTTCTAATGCACCCCAGGATGCCATTGGCCTTCCAATGTAAAAGCGTAAGCTGTGGGATGAAAAGCAACCCTCAGACTTTGCAGGGGTGATGTGCAAAGGAAAAAGCAAACCGTGTGGCTGTATCTGACTTTCCTGCTCTGCTGTCTTGCTATTATGCCGTGAAAAGAGTTTAATTAAAACGCTCGCAGCACTCCAGATGGAACATGGCTTTAAAGCAGGTGTGTACAGCAGGAAGCCTGCAGCCTGAAACCTCCAGAGCTCTTCAAGAGACAGAAGAAGGTCCGTTGGGTTCAGGGCAGAATGAAATCTCTGAGTTTTCTCAAAAGCACGTTGAACGGTTGGCAACCTCTCCTTTTTTTTTTTAAAGGTGTTAAAAGATTGCTTCAGCTTCAGCTCCTTTCCCTTGACACAACCATGGGGTGGATTTATGGGATGTTTTCCTTGCTGCTAATTGGGGTTAAGCTTGGTACGTCCTTCAGTCATGTTCAGAAAAGCTTTAATACAAGCAGCTACAGAAAAATTAGCCCAGAATAGTTCCAGCTTTAGTCAGTGAGCAGGTACTCGGAACTACTGGCTTATCAATCTCTCAAATCCTGCAAATATTCTGTTTATTTGTATAAAAATCTGTTTTTTTAAGTGCTTATAGTATCTTGGTCTCGCTGAAATCTTTTGACGTTAATTTCACAGACAGGTTTTAACCAGGTGCTCCTCCCATTTTCTTCTTTTTTCTCTTTCAATGTATCACTGATCATCAGCTTCTGTTCGTAGCAGGGAAGACAAGAAGTGGTGGAATTGCACTTTGATTTGTTTAGCTTTATTAATTTCTAAGCTAAAATGTTTCTTTTTCTCCATCTGGGAATATACTGAAGCTGCAAGTCAGGCCTTGCAGTTACCCACCTCTTCACCTCCCCTATTCGGGGAAACTGAGGCACGTGGTAATGGAGATTTCCCTGTGGTTGGCTGGCAGCAGAGCCCACGAGGCTACATTAGACTGTTGAGAGTTTTCCACCCTGTTAATCATGAATTCCAAATGCTGGACTTTCTTTTTCTGACATTACTTTGGAAGATCTTTCTTTTTGCCACTGTATTTTGTGCATCTATTTTTATTTTATCCTTGAATGCTCCTGTTGGCTGTTTGTCTCACAACTGAACTATATGTAAATAAATTTTACCCGACCACATCCATATCACAAAGCCATGGTACAGAAATCCAAGACTTGTGATAGAGACATCAAGACTAATCCAAAACTTCCAGATGGTATAGTCCAAATCTTTCAACCTCCAGTAATTTCTGCTTAAAATGTGAATATTGGCTATTCACTTCTAACTTTAAACATGAGAAATTTCAGCCTAATGAAACTGGAAATGGGACTGGAAAAGCCCGTAGGAGTTTTTCTGATGGGATTTTTGCATAGAATGTGTTCAAATGTTCTTCTAAGTGGTGTGTACAGCTGAAGCTGGGTTCAGTAGAAGAAGCCAAGAGCCTGTCTTGAATAATCGATCAGCAAGGATCTGGGAAAGGAGCAAATTTCTGATTTGGGGTAAGCAAAGCTGTAACAACCTGAGCAGCAGGTGCTTGGAAGCTGAGGAGTGGAGAAGCTGCCAAATCGAGGTGGGGAAGGGCTTTTCTTTTTACAGAGTTTACCAAAAACCCTACCAGGTTCTGATACTTGTTTTTCAGCTGCCTTGGTAGCTTTAATCTGAGGAGCATTGTGCTGGGCGCTTCCCTGCCTCAAACCAGTCCCACAGGCAACATCTACTGGTTTCTGGGCGCCACCTCTTGGTCACTGGGGATGGATCGTCGCTTCCATTGGGCTTGGGAAGCTCTTGGTCTTGACGTACTCTGTTCATTTCACACTGGGGTTTGAAGGAAAGAATGGTTTTAAAAATGTAGTGCCAATGAGAACTTTACATTATCGATGATTTGGATAAAGACAGAGCAACATTACAACCCTGCTCTACAGGGAGGTCTTCAAGGAGGTCATGTCCCAAGGACACTAGCAGCAAGACTTGCTGGTGTTAGTGAGAGTGGGATCATGGTTGCATGACTTCAATGCATTTTTCCACGTACTGCTCTTGAGCTTCTCTATATGATGCAGAGGTCTGGGGCATCTGATCAGGTCTCCTTGATTTGTTATTGAACGTGGGGCTGATCATAGAATCATAGAATCCTAGAATGGTTTGGTTTGGAAGGGACCTTAAAGATCATCCAGTTCCAACCCCCCTGCCAGCAGCAGGGACACCTTCCACTAGACCAGGTTGCTCAAAGCCTCATCCAACCTGGACTTCAACACTTCCAGGGAGGGGGCATC
>NW_010308311.1:5484-9344 GCF_000700745.2 Antrostomus carolinensis
TGGAGCCTTCTCTTCTCCAGGCTGAAAGGCCCCAACTCCCTCAGCCTGTCCTCACAGCAGAGCTGCTCCAGCCCTCGCATCATCCTGGTGGCCTCCTCTGGACTCGCTCTAACTGGTCCATGTCCTTCTTCTGTTGGTGTCCCCAGCACTGGAGGCAGCACTGCAGGTGGGGCCTTACGAGAGTGGAGTAGAGGGGACTTGGTCAGCTGCTTGGAAGGCAGCTATGCTCACCACTATACTGATGGATGGGCTCACTGATGGATGGGCTCTGCCCTGGAGTTCTGCTTCTTGATGAGGAAAGCCATGAACGTGAGTGACAACAACTCATTTGAATCATCCCACCAGTTTAGTAACATCATACCATGAAAAAAATCTGCCTCTCTGAAATAAACTCCCAAACTGCCTCTCTAAACCACACATTTTTGAGCAGAAACAGAACCCAATGTTTTGGGTCAGGTTTGTCTAGTTGGTTTTGTTTGTTTGTTTGTTTGTTTTTCCCATTTGTTTTATTTTTGTGGGGGTTTTTAGTCCCTAAGACTAGGCCACACCAGATCTTTCAAAGAAATCCACTATCCACTCTAGGGAGAAAGTAGTCTGATGTGAAAACATCCAAGGGTTGATTGATTCAGCATCCTTTTGATGAACTCCCAGAAGCACAGGTGCAGTTCCCTGCTGCCCTTCCTTTTCATTCAGCCAAACTCTTACACAACTGATTAAAGTTTCAATAATCGATTATGACAATGCATTTCAGTTCCTTTGTTACTACTCTTGGGGAAGTAGATTTTTTCCCAGCATGGTGTGTGGGAGGGTTTTACGTGATAGTCTACGAGCCCCTCAAACAGCACGTGGAGAGAAGACTGAGCAGATGGTGATGGTTTTCCCTTGGGATCCCACCTTAGTATTTGGTTGAGAATCTCATTGTTTAGTTCCTTAATGTTGGGTGTTTGAGTGACTCTTGGGAGGGGTTATTCTGAGGAATTACAAATCTGCAAAACCAGGGGTGGGATGGAAGTTGGGCTGTGGAATCATCTTAACTTAAAATGAACCTGTCTGCCTTAGTGCCTGCGGCATTGAAGCTATCCCAGTATCTCAGCCCTCCAAAATCATCATTCTTTGAGCCTTCTCATCAAGCAGGTTCACCTCCCCACTCTCAAACTAAATGTATTTTACTGACTAATTAAGGGACTTGTGCCTTCAGGCCACTTTCTACCTTTAAAGGGCAGGAATTGCAGTACGATTAGTGGTGCTAATTAGATAAATTAGAGTTTTGTGGCCTGCCTTAAGTCCTTGAAAGAAGAGCAGAAATGGAAGGAGTTAACTGCTGCTGCTTTTTACAACGGGGATTTGTGCTGCAACGCTCTGGAAATGACTTGCTGACTTACGGTCTGCCTCTGTTTGCAGGTTTTATGGTGCCACCCAGGATTAACTGATTTTGCCATTAAAGGAAGATAAAATGATAAAACTAAAAAGCAGTCTGTAAATTCCAGAAACAAGAGGTGCCAACCTCTGTGTTTTGTAATGGATGGGACTTGGACATTTTTATGGTCCTCTTTATCTGCAGTTTGGGCTCTAGCTGGGGGAGACAACATTAATTGTCAGGAAGTAGAGAGAGAACAGTGCAACTAATAACAACAGGAGGTTATAGGTCTGTGGGATGGTTTGGGAAAGCTAGAGGATATTCCTTCATGTTAGTCTCTCTTCATCAGGTATTAAGGAATCATTAAAAGAAGCAGGAGAAGGTTTTAAAGGAGCAGGAGAAGGCCTACAGGTATTTAAAGGGTAGTCTGGAAAGTCGAGATAGTGAAGGTAAAACAAAAAGTAATGGCATTAAACTGCACCAGGGTAAATGTAGTTTAAATTTTGCCCCCATGCAGTTTTTATTCCTCTCACAGGTATGGCTTGGACATCCATCACATCTGAGAACAGCCCCACATTTTAGAACCAGAAGTGGAATTACTTGCAGCCCCACAAAACCTACATCTGCCTTTCATCACAAGGTACCTCCACCACACGATGGGAGAGGTCAGGCACCGCTCCCTGCCCGTGCCGAAGGTGTGCACCAAACTGCAGTGTTCTGTTGGCACAGGGGCTCCACATCACGGTGGCATTGAAATGCTCTGAAAATGCTGTGAATTTCCCTTTCTAATTTTAACTTCAGTTTTGACCGTGGGTCATTGTTTTAATACAAACAACAAATGAGAAAAACTGGATTAGTATTGAAACAGGCAATCTGTAATCCCAGTAAGCAGTCAGTAACAAACTGAATTATTCTTAAGAAATTTTTCTTTTATTGATAACCACCAGCTCATAATGTCGTGTTCAGAATTACATTTTTATTTCTTTGATGGGAGGGAGTCAGAGACATTGAGATGGGAATGATGCTAATGTGTCACTTGGGGGTCTAACAAGCCTGCAGTGAATATTAGGATACAGATCTCATCGGATAAATTCTCATTTGCACATTTATGTTGTTAAACTGGTCTTATAATAAAAAAGAATTTAGCCTCTTCTAGATATCATACATATCTTTAAAGCTGGAGTAAACTGTGACACATAGATATCCCTCAGGGCTGCAAAGCATTTCAGCTGAAGGTCCCTGAATATGAAGTTGGATGTTCCTGAAACGGAGTGTTTGGGAATTTTGCTTTCAAGGCTGTATTATTAGTCAAGCCCAGGTGTGCATGAAGCTCCTGAGGCTGCCTCCAAGGTGATATAAAGCTTTATTGCTTTCCCAGTGGATGCAGAGATGGAGCAGCTCTCTGCAGGAATATATTTACTCACAATTTGCTCGGTTAGCGTACTGTAGCTTTTTTTTGAGGGGGGGAAATAACAGAGTGTTGAAGACTCTTCTCGGTGTCTCTTGCTCTGGGTAGTCTTTAATTTCAGTGCTGTTATTGACCTCTTTTTTTTTTGGTAGCTTGGTCCTCAGGAGTTCCCCAGTGCAGTGAGTCCCTGGGCAGCCCAGTTTGAGCAGGTATATTACATCGAGCTGAGAGCTGGTCTGTCTCATGGGGCCCCATTGGCTGGTGTAGCTGATTTCTATTTCTGGATGCTACTGACAGTTGATTCCTGAGTGTAAAATTTTTGTGGGAAACTTTATGAGGTTTTTCTTACCTTTGGAAAATGAAAAAAAAGTAATAATCACTTATTCTGAGCTATTTTAATATATTTTCAGGGATGACAAGAAGAGAGGAGAGGGAAGGGTAAGATATCTGATGTGTTATCAGCTGGTGAGGGAAACCAGACTGCAGTGATCTAACTTCCCCCCAAATGAGAAACTACCCAGAAACAACAAATCCCACCTTCGATTTGACTCTTGAGAAAAACCAGCTGACAATTCGAGACATATTTAAGAGTTAGCAGAAGACCACCATAGGTGGGATCCAGTTTCCAGGAGAAGCTGTTAGAAGCTGGTAAGCATGTTAAGAAATGCATGGAGAGATACAAGCCCTTCTGGATGCTTCCTTTATCACAGCTGGAAACTTTGCAGAAGGAGCTTGAGCAAAACCTGGAGTGAGCAATAATGAACATTTAGGAAGATGAATAAATGAACCCAAATCTGATGGTCCTGCAAAATTTGCCCCAGAGAGGGTGAACTGAGTTAGTCAAATTTCCTTCTTTAGATCTTTAAAAAAAACCAAACTTCAAGTAATCAATTACAGTTGGTTGGGAGGTTCAGAGGAGGTTCTGGAATGAGTAGAAGGGAAGTCTCAAATTGGCAAAAGATTGAAGGAAAAAAAATATCAAGATCTGCTGGTAGCAGAGTAATTTGGAGATGCTTGGTTTCACCTGTAAGTAGGAGAAATGCAGAGGAGCTTGTGGCTTTCCTTCTAGTTCTTTGCTAGGAGGTATCAGCAGGA
>NW_010308311.1:9354-13698 GCF_000700745.2 Antrostomus carolinensis
AGGAAGCTTCTGGCTATGAGCTAACTAATGTGAGAGTCCAATGTGTTGTAGAACAGTAAAATTGCAGTAAATATCACTATATGGTTAGTAAATGGTTACCAGAGCAGTGTGTCTGCACATGTCTACGTCTATTTATACTTTTTAATGGATCAGTATTTTTTTTTTTCAGAGTGCACCATTTAGTGACCTTGGTACAAGGACGTATCTGCAAGAAGCCTGTGCTGATAACTTATTAGCATATAAAAAAAAATAGGAGACTATAGCAGAGGGCCTCAAAAATAAAAGCATGAGATGCTTCAGAAGCCTTGAGAGTGTGGGGCATGGAGTGGTAACTACTTGTCAGCTGTAAACAAGTACAAGGAGTGGTCATTACTGATCCTTAAAGGATGTGACCATGGGCATTGTATAAAGCTGATTTTAGCTATAACAAAGAGAACAAAGAACAAGTGTTCAAAACACAGTCACTCTATCATATACAGTAAAATGTGATATAACATGGAATTTATGCACCACTGAGAGACACCAAGCAAACCATTAGGAAAAGTCATAAAAAACCCCACACAGATTGAAGAGCGAAGAACAAGAATTCCCATTATCAGTGTTATAATCCTGCTGGTGAGGAGGGTGGGATGCTGATGATGATGTAATGACACTCAGTGAAGGTGGGTGTAACACCAGGGAAAGGGGTACCTGTGAGAAAATTTTCCATGTGTGGATTTTAATTATCATAAAATCATAGAATGGTTTGGGTTGGAAGGGACCTTAAATCTCATCCAGTTCCAACCCCCCTGCCAGCAGCAGGGACACCTTCCACTAGACCAGGTTGCTCAAAGCCTCATCCAGCCTGGCCTTCAACGCTTCCAGGGAGGAGCAGCCACAGCTTCTCTGGGCAACCTTATATCCTCATTGAAAAAGAGCTGTTATAATTGGATGCTCTGGACTATAAATATTTGTATCACTGTAACTGGTCTAATAATAACTTCTGGATTAGACCATCAAGAGTTTAATTAGACTATAAATAAATTCTTGGTCTTGCATATCAGGGGTGTTCCTTTTGTCCACATAGGGTGTTGGTAGGGTCATCTGCCCTTAGAGGCTGTTATAAAATCTGGAGGCAACAATATATATGGTGAATAAAGGGACTTTTTGTGATCTTTCAGAACCAACAGAAAAAAGTGGTGCAAGTAATTTGTTAAAACAAGACATGGCATTACTAATGTAATAGTTCAAAGAAGTTATTCTTAAAAATGTTAATATTTGTGACCCATTCCTCTAAAATAGGGTCATTATCAGCCTAGCCAGGATGAAACACCTACAAGAACCTAGTGAAGACTCTCATCCAGGCCAGCTAACAGAGCTACTTGACTGTAAAGGACAAAAATTGGAAAACAAAAGAAAAAAAATCCCAAGCTTTATGAAAGTTTGAGTAGTCAGACAGCTGTAATGGATGGTTGTCTCTTGAGTAAGAAATAAGAGTACTGAAAGGCTTAGAGGGGACAGATCCAACGCCTTCACATCTTGATTGATCCTATCTGCTAAAGCTCTTTGAAAGTAGGGGCATTAAAATTCAGCTACATGTTAATATTCGTGATAAAGTTGAGGACTATGTAGTTTTCAGCAAGTGGGGAAAAATATGGAGAGTATGGACAGTGGAAAAGCTTTTCTCTGGCCTGAATGAAATTCTTTTACGTGGACTAAATTTCATTCCAGCTGATAGCTATTGCACCACTTGCAGCAAAGCAGCTCCAAGTCCAGCTGTAGGAAATTCCTTTAAATTGTAGCCAAGGTGGAACAAAAGGTCTGGAGGCAACTGGCTCTCAGTGGTCCTCTCTGGGCAGAAGTCATTACAACAAGCACATGTTGAGGTAGGCTTTCAGTAAAGGAAGAGAGAAGGGTTGGTTGAATTCTACCTGAGAAGAGTTTCCTGGGATGATTTTTGCTGCTGAAACCTTTATGAATCTGAATCATCTGGCTGCTGGATCTCAAAGGGAGCTGTGGGGCAAAAGGTAAGATTCTAATTTTAGTAAGAAAATGAGAAAGTTATGATGGAGGAGAAGGTGACCTCCCAAAGCTTGTATTGGATGTCTTCTAGCACAGTGATAGCCAAACAAGATTGTAGATCCAGTCAAATCTGTTTGTTTTGAGGAAATAACAAGTTGTTCTTCCAATTTAGAAAGACAGAGGTTGTATTTTATGACCAAGCTTATTGTTGAGTATTAGTGAAAACTGACTCTGATTCAAAAGCTGACTCCCATGTAAAAAAACCCAAAACCAATGTGTCATTTAAATAAAAGAAAAAAGTTTCAAATAATATATATATAAAAAATTAGCCAAAATATCCCAACTGAAGTATTTCACACTTGACTTTCTGAAATGTTAAATTTTCAAATATCCATTTCCTAATCTGGTTTCCTGATTAAAATGATAATTTTTACATATTTTTTTTTTACAAGAGTTGATATTTTTCCATCTCTTCTCAGCAGAGATGAGACTTCAGCAGGTTGCTAAGACAGAGGAACAGTTCCTCTCCCATTGCTAACTGTTGCCTCTGAGGGAATGAAGACTTAACATTCCCCTTGTCTCCCTTCCCTGAGTTTCCAAGCTCTCAGACCATGCTATGAGACAGCAATTCATGAAGTTGGCTTCCTCTCAGGAAGCCAGCAAGTTTGCAGTTCAATTGCTGCTCCCTCGATAAAGCATTTTGCCAAAGAACGAGACCACCTCTGTACAAAACACAGTTTCCCTTGCTTTGAGAGTATTTCCAGGTGGGTTTGTCTGCTCTAGCATATTGCCTATGTGAAATAATGTACTGGGACTCTGGAAATTAAAGGGAATTATGATTTTTGGTACCTGGGTGCAGAAGCTGGGTGTGTGCGGACCAATTTTTTAGCATCTCCTCCAAGCTTCCCCTTCATGTAACCCGTCATCCTCTCCTGGCCTGCTGTGGGATTTGCATTTTTTTGCGTGTGTGGGCAGTTAATTTACCTCTCTTGCCAGCAGACATGGCAAAGCACCTCGTTGAAACTTGACAAAGTGGCTCTGAGATTGGACTACGGCTGTTTAAGCGGTGTGTGCATATGTTAAAAATAATAATAATAATAATAATAAAAAATGGTGTGTGCGTATGTTAAAAATAATAATAATAATAAAAAAAAGGATAGGAGGGTAAGGGCATAGCTTTATTTTCTCCTTAAATCTGTTTCCATTCCTAATGGTGAATGTGGAGCTGCAATGTCCTTGTGTGGAAATTTCCCTCACATCCACTAGATGTTCCTATTGCTCTGCAGAAGTGTGTTCCAGCAGCCGCACTAAATTCCTGAGCAAACCTCTGTACCTGAATCTGTGGAGCTCTTTTGTGTGTCAAACCCTTCCCCATCACCAGCAACCTCCCCCTCCCACCATCGGTTACTTTTTTTCAATTGTTGCTGTCACATCTAGAATTTACAAAATTGTCACTTAAGAGCAGAAAGTGACAATTTCCTTCTAAAGCTCCTAGTTGCCGAGACCTCTCTTGCCCTTTTGCTAAGCACATTGAATTCATCCAGTACGTAGCAACAATTTAAGGAGCAAACCAACAAAAAAAAGTGAGGCTATGCTTTTTAACTCTTCTGTGAGTTTATGACTTCAATCCTGCAAAGAATTGCTAATGAACTTTCCCTTCTCTGTTATTAGCACAGGGATTAAAGGAATATGTTGTTAAATTTGTAATTAATTTTAGCTCTGGGTTCTCATGTTTTCATTTTTTTTGTTATTGTTGTTTTGTTGCATTAGCACTTAGGAAAATTCATTTTTAAAGGGAATTGTTGTGCTTGTCCTTCCTCTTTCCCCTCATTTAAGCCAAATGAGGAGTAGTAGTGCGAGCCTATCTGCTTTCTTCAGTCCTGTCACACATAGTCATGGCTTCCACTGCACCATCTTCAGGACTTTACTGATGTTGTCATTAATCCAACAGAAAACCAACCCAGAAAACCCCCTGCAAATCTAGGAAAAAAAAAGGTGTGAAAAAAAAAAAAGTGAGTTTTGTGGTGGACAAACACTAGGAGGTGGGGGACAAGATCCCATCCTGCATCTCCTTGGGGGTTTTGTTCTCCGCTGACGTTTAAGGAGCTCCAGTGGTTGGCTGGGACAGGGGGAAGCAGCTCCTGGAGAGAGGTGGGAAGGAGTGAGCCTATTGCTTTTGGCACTGTTGACCAACAGGCTCTAATTTGTTGCAAAGCCACTGAGTTCTATCTCACAATCTTGACTTCTACCCTGTTTCCTTCCATCTGGTAAGGAGATCTTTTATAAAACGTGCTAGTGTAGAAAGCCATGGGTGGACCTTCCACCTCCTATCACACTGGGGTG
>NW_010308311.1:13769-16478 GCF_000700745.2 Antrostomus carolinensis
GCAGACTCAGGATGGTGGTGTTGCAGTGTCTATACTTAAATGACAAACCACTGGCTATCTGTGCAACCATAGGGAACAGCAGCGGCTTCACAGGTTGTTCAGGGACTCAATGTGTAGACAGATACTGGCCTTGTCAAGTTGAAGCTGTTTAAAACCCAGGTGGAATTCCTGTATCAGTGACTTGCTGGGTAGCCTCAACCTTGCCTTGCTTCTCTGATCAGTCAATCATAGAATCACAGAACGGTTTGGGTTGGAAGGGACCTTAAAGCCCATCCAGTCCCAACCCCCCTGCCAGCAGCAGGGACACCTTCCACTAGACCAGGTTGCTCAAAGCCTCATCAAACCTGGCCTTCAACACTTCCAGGGAGAATCCTTCACTATCGGTGTGTGCAGTGGCCAGGGAAAAGGGTTTGTAGGCTCAGCTGAGTGTGGCACTAACGTTAACTAATCATAGACAACTGCTGCTGTGGAAGAGCTGGTTGTGTGCAATTTTAGGATGTTCTTTTCAAAGGCCAGGAAAGGCACATACACCAAACCCTTCATCCAGCTCCTCTGAGGATGGGGGTTGTTTCGAAGCTGTTAAGCAACTTTGGACAAAAGCCATAAAACGTCTCCCTCAGTAGCCATGACTACATCTGAGTGGTGTAAAGCTTCTGGTCACGCATACATGTGTTCAGAGGAAAAGTGCAAATTTCTCAAAGCAAATCCTGGCAGCTTTAGTTCCTGGTTATTCTAGTTATTTCTGTATGCGCTATTTTTAAAGAAACCCAAAACATTTATATACAGTCTAATTAATCTGGTGGTGTTAATAAATTTTAACTGTCTGTAGTAACAGCTCAATAAATAGGCTTGATCAAGCAAACTGTATCTCTCACAGATACTGTTTAACGTCTGGTAGCATTAGGAGAATAGTCACAGGCAGATGTGATTTACCTGATTGATCGCTGGCTGCCGAGGCAGTGATGGAGGTGGACAAGCAGAGCAGCCTGGGAGCACTTGTTCTTTCCCAGCCCAGGCTGTGCTGGCTCTGCCCATGACTTTGTGTGTCGAAGAAGGGTCAGAGCAGGATTGTGACATTGAATTTTTGATATTAGATACTTTTGGGATCTCTCTCTCCCATGAAACTCTTCCGGGGGGAAGAAGTGAGGCTCATGGTCATCCATGGGGCAGGAGGACTCAGTACAACTTTCTCTTCTAGCTGAAAGATTTTCAACTCATGCCCTTAAGAAGGGTGCATTCACCTGTAGGTTGGTTCTTTCTTCTCCTGTCTGGAAGCTTAACTTCCCTTGGTGTAACCTTGATATGAATATTAGTTGATGGTCATCACCACAGTGGTACCAAAGATATTAAATTTCTTACATTCTTTCCAAAAGGACAGAAAAAAAAAAAGTACATGCCAAACAGTTCTACTGGATTATTAACCCCAAATAATTAACGTTGACTGGGGTGAGAGAAGAGCTGAGTGTGACCCTACTGTTTAGAGCTCCTCCTGGTTCCACCCTGTAATAACAAGTTGCACAATGGCTCTGCTATGACCTCAGGAGCATGTGGTAGCACCTGCCTTTCCTCTCTACCACATCTCAGCAAGCGCGAACCAAGGATGTGGACAAGTTTCTCTGTGTATGTCTTGTATTTAGGGAATACTTTGTGGTGGGCCTTGTCCCAGCTTAAAATATGAGAATTGTTGAAAACCTTTCAGTTTCTTCCCTTGTAAAATATTAATTCCTATTGTTGTTACCTGCCTGATAATCCAATTCTCTTCTGAATGCTCCTGGGAAAAAATCTCTGCGAAACTTCTGGATCTCTTCCCATCAACAGTCATTTACATCCTTCAGAAAATCATGAAATATAAGAAAATAAAATAGGACAATTCAGAGATGTTCCTTTCTATCAGAAAACTTCCCTTTTCTCCTCCTGCCTCCTTGTCTCACCTGTGTCTGGTTGCACAGTTCACGTTGTTGTCTGTACACACCGAGACCAGCACACTGACGGTTGCTGAACTGACCCATATATTCCCAATTTTTGCCAAAGAAAAAAATAGAGTGAGTTTGGAGACAGTGCCTTGGGTGCAAACTAGTGAGCCTTTTCCAGGTTGTTGTTCTTTTACTGAGGCTTTTACTCCACATGGCCATTCCAAATAATCCCAAAGAGCATTTTATACAGGATGCAAATTTAATATGATAAAGAAGGAGTTTGATATGTTGAAGTTGTGTACTTTCATGTAGCTGTTCTGTGGGTATCATTTTAATTTGGTTTGGTTTGTGTCAGGAATTGAAATTGGATGGGAATTTCATTGTTACAGATGGTGCCTTGACGGAAAACTTTGGTCTAGTGCAAATGGAACTGAAAGTTAAAATTATGTCCACAGGCTTAAAAGAAGAGAATCCAAATCAGTAATGCAGCAGGTGTTGACCATTTGTAATTTCTGTTCCCTCATTCAGACGATATCAAACATCCTCTCAGTTCTGGAACTTGTGCAGCTTTGGCTCTGATGTATCAACATCAACAATCCCTTTTATTTTCTTTAAAATTTAGTATCTCTGCATATAATTTAACTAGGGTTCAACCTGAATGGCAGTCAAGGCTTTATTAACTTTGTCCATCATTTTATAACAACTCGTTTTCTACCTATGATGAACATATTGGGTGTCTCTACTCTAGGATCATCCTTATCCATACATGGAGCAGATCCTCCTAGAAATTATGCTA
>NW_010308312.1:0-4325 GCF_000700745.2 Antrostomus carolinensis
ACACCCACTCAATGCCATGTTCTTTGGCCCAATTGTCTATGAGATTGTTTCGGAAATGGGTCCCATTGTCTGACTCAATTCTGTCTGGGGTTCCATGTCACCACAAGACCTGCTTTTCAAGGCCTAGAATAGTGTTTCGGGCAGTGGCATGGGCACAGCGTAGGTCTCCGACCATCCAGTGGTCACTTCCACCATGGTGAGCACGTAACGCTTACCACTGCGTGTTTGTGGAAGTGTGATATAGTCAACCTGCCAGGCCTCCCCATATTTATATTTTAACCACCACCCTCCATACCAAATAGGTTTTAACCTCTTGGCTTGCTTAATCACAGCACATGTTTCACATTCATGAATAACCTCTGCAATAATGTCCATGGTTAAGTCCACCCCTCGATCACGAGCCCATCCATATGTTGCATCTCTTCCTTGATGGCCTGAAGAGTCTTGGGCCCAGCGGACTAAAAATTTTTCACCCTTATGTTGCCAGTCAAGGTCTACTTGAGATACTTTGGTCTTAGCAGCCTGGTCCACCTGTTGGTTGTTTTGATGTTCTTCAGTAGCTCGACTTTTGGGCACATGGGCATCTACATGGCATATCTTTATAACTAGTCTCTCTAGCTGAGCAGCAATGTCTTGCCATAATTCAGCAGCCCAGATGGGTTTGCCTCTGCGCTGCCAGTTGCTCTTTTTCCATTGCTGTAACCACCCCCATAGGGCATTTTCCACCATCCATGAGTCTGTATAGAGGTAGAGAATTGGCCATTTCTCGCGCTCAGCAATGTTCAAGGACAGCTGGATGGCTTTTACCTCTGCAAACTGGCTCGATTCATCTTTTCCTTCAGCAGTCCCTGCAACTCGTTGTCGCAGAAATTATCAAATTGATAATTTTTTGTTGAAATGGGAAGTTCCTTCCTTCCAGGATTTAACAGGCTGAGTTTTCAATAAAGTAGTGGGTGGCTAAGCAAGCAAATAGATTTAAAAAATAGACATGCTAAAGAAAGAACTGACATTGTAAACTGCCGACAACATTAAGTAATGCTGATGGTATGGTATTGACCAAAGAAAATTAACTCTTTTTATATTGGCTGTGTTGGCTTTTCGTGATGTCCCGGTTTGTAGCTGAAATAGAGATGGTTTTCTTTTTAGTAATTAGAAGAGTGATATTTTGGTTTGCAGCCTGGGACTCACTGTGAGAGAGACACTGAGAACATACCAGTGTTTACATTTTTGTCACTGGAAGTGAAGGACTTTGTGTTCTGTTAGTCCACAAGCACAAGATTTAAGGGGTGGAGAAGAATATTTAAATTAATAAACTTAATTGACAGTTAGATATGCCAATGGGCTATTCCATATCATATCACGTCATGTCCAGTGTATTAGTGAGGGTCTCTTCCTCTCTTGCTCTCTCTGGCTTTCACTGGGACTCTCGCTCTCCCGGGATTGCGGTTTCAGTTCGGGATTGTCTCTCCTCTGGGATCGTTATCTGGGAACAGGCCGGGCTCGGTCAGGAGGGGGCTGAGCTATAACATTGGGTGTCATTCACTTGCATATTTTGTTACTGTTATCATTATCACTACTATTTTAATATTAGTATTATTTTAAGTTTTCTCTCTATTATTAAACTGTATTTATCTCAACCTACAAGCCTCCTTATCCTTGCCCCCGATCCCCTCCCCTATCCCCTAGGGGTGGGGGGAAAGTGGGTGAATGGCTATGTTGGCTGTTAACCAAGGGCTGGCCAGGTGAAACTATCACACGTGACCTCTACTGATTCAAGTGCATGGCTCTTTTGTCTGTATCTTCAATAGAGTAAAAGAGGTTTAATAATAGTATAACACAGGTCTGCATGAGTAGAGCCTAACTACTTAAGTTAGATAGTATGCCATTTATGAAAAAGCTGTATATAATTTGGTATAAAAATACACTGATTTAACTCACTGTAAAGAATTTTGTACAAATTATACAAATCAGAAAATGCCATAGTTCTCACACAAAAAGCCTATCAATCCTGTGTTTTATAATTTATTATTTGTTTACAAGATTTATATACAAACAGGACATTTAGAAATATATAATAAAATTGAAATACTAACCAATTTCACACAGACATTGATATAAAGGACAGCTATTGCACGATGTTTTCTGGGTTTGAATTCTATTAGCTGATGATACTTATGAGATTTTCGTAATTATTTTTTTAATTATAGGAATAGAAAGCAACATCTTCTGTAGCGTTTGTTGCTGCATCATTTTTAGAAAAGGTTTTAAAGCATATATAATTTCTTTGCATTTACTCCATTCAAAGACTTTATCGTGCCAATATAAAAAGTATTCACAATAAACCATGAGTTCCCTTGGTGGCAGGGCAATGTGTGGCACCATTACTTTGCTAGTGTCATTAAGTACATTACCCATTGTAATGCGTCTGGATTCTTTACTCTCAAAAGGGCTGCTATGCTAACTTTCGATTTACTTAGTCTCAAATATACGCCACGTGTTTGCAACTAATCTATTTGGAACTCCTCGTATTTGGCTATTTGTGAATAATGATAAGCATGAACATAGTGACTCAAAAGCCCTCACAAAACAAAGTAGTTCAACGACAGTGGCAGAATAAGACAATGAAAAAATATGTGCTTATACATTCTTTCCTTTTACGTGACAGTCCAGCACATTCAAGTTGAACTTTTACAGTCCTCTGAATTCCCAAACAAACTTCCATTCACTGAAAAGGAACAACTCTGCACATAAGAACGTTTTTTGGGTTTTTGTTTTTGTTTTTGAGGGGGTTTTTTTTGGGGGGTGGGGGGTGCCCAGAACGTTGTCTCTTTGACCCAGAATTGATCTGGTGAGCATCTATACTGCCTTGTAAACTTACAATAGCAAAAATGTCAGAATTGTATAAACTCCATACTTCAAATTCCTTTTGTCTACCAACAGTCTCATATCAGTTAATGATGGCAATTGTAAGACAGAATCCTTGTAATGCAGATGTTACTAAACATACACTGGGAACTGCAAATATTTTTTTTTTCCAACAGCTATCTTAAAAAACCCCAAACAAACAAAAAATCAACAAAATAAACAAACAAAGAAGCTTTTGAGTACAACAAGAAGTTATCATTGTGTTTATTAAAAAATAATAAAGAAACCTACGTAAAGAAAAAACATACTTCAGGTCATCCTTGTGAAAGGCAATCATCCCTTCTCATCTGGTTCTGAATCAAGCATATAAAATATTTAGTCTTTTAACATGTCTTGTGAAGATATTTATCAAAATTGCTTGGCATATAGAAGAGATCAAGTAAATATCATAATGGTATTCTGGCAGTTTTCATGCATGTGATCACCACAAAGTTCAAGCTGAAATTGTTTTGTTTAAGCTTCCCTGAATTATTGACTTAGAGGTTTTTTTTAATTTATTTACATTAAACTAGTCACCATTTAAATGAAATTTCCCATTAATTTCAAGTAATTTAGTGCTCTAGGTACTTTCTCACTAGTGTGTGAATTAAATTCTGAATAAATGCATCTACTCACAGTTTGTTTTGACTATTTAGACTTTAAATATCAGTATCACAATTCTAAAACTGTGAAAATGGAGAAAAATTTCAACAGCTAAAGACCTGTCTCTTGCCCAAAGGAAAACAGAACATTGATCTCATGAATGTCTGTACAGTTGCTTATTATCTGGATCCTCCTTTATGAATACTGAAAGTTGAACTTCCCTCATAAACAGCCTAGCCAAAGTCCTGTCTCACATATGATTTCAAGGGGTGGAATATATGCACATATTTTATTTTCATTGATTTTAATATGCCGTGTATGCAAAGTATAGTCTCCTTAACAACTTGTCACATCAGAAATTTCTACCATTTCCCTAATTTTGGATGTTAGTCTTTATAAGTTCCTCCAAATGCTTAGTTAATAGTAAAGTCTGGGAATTTTCACTTGTGTGTTTATTTCAGTAGCAATTGCTATATCTCATATATATATAGTTGAAGAGACGTATTTCATAGTTGAAAGTTTTCTTCATGCAAGCACAGAGGCTAGTCAAAAGTTATTCGTCATAGAAGATAAAGTCCTCCCATGGAAAAGCAGATCTTTATAAAACATCAGGAAAGTTGAAACTTTGCGAATTCTATGAAAAAAAGATTAATTTTGAAAGAGATTCAATTGCAGCTGTCCACTGGTTTTAACTACCTTGATGTTTGCTGGAGAAACTACTCAGCCAGCCATCCACAATCCAGGAGGTTCCTCCAGTGCATCGACAATAAATTCCTGATGCAAATGATGGAAGAACCAACTAGGAGAGGAGCACTGCT
>NW_010308313.1:0-11707 GCF_000700745.2 Antrostomus carolinensis
TCAGGTCCCTTCCAACCCAAACCAGTCTGGGTTCCAGGTGTCTCTGAGGTGGCTGTAGCATTAACAAAGCCTCGTCCTCTCGGGCTGTGCAGAGTATGAATCCACTGGGAATGTGGCTGCTCACACACGCCTGCCCAGGAGCAGGAGCTGCATTCCAGGGTTCCTGCTCCAGCCTCCTGACCTCGTGTGTTTTATTTTTGCAGCATGATTGGGCTGATGCTGGGAACTTGCATCGCTTTCTACGTTGTCATTGGTGATTTGGGGTCCAACTTCTTTGCCCGGCTGCTTGGATTTCAGGTAAATAAATCCTCACTGGATCCCATCCACGATGCAGACAGTGATCCCAGTTCTTCTCTCATCAAGCCTGAGATACAGCAAAGGGTGTCCTGCTTTAGCAGTGTGCTCGGCAGCCCACCAGGTGTGGTGGGGTCATCTCGTGGTGAGCTTTAACGACCTGCTTTGTGCAGAGCATTTAGCTCTATGAAGTCCTGGAAACCCAGACATATGGTGAACAATCAGATGTGTAAAACCTCCAAGAAGTCAATTCCAACAAAGGAATTCTTTTTAACTTGGTCTTTGTTAATTCTGGAGCACATTCCTGGAGGAGATGATGCTTCCTGTCTTAATTCCTGCCCCTAACGGGTAGTGACAGACAGTTCCTCTGTCCCAGCTCTCACCCTCTCTAGCTCAAGAGGAATTTTTCTCCTGTCCCTTGCTGTTTTGGTGGCCAAAGTTACTGTGTACTGCTGAGATACAATAAGCTCTGATGACCCCAGCGTTGGCTCAAGATGGACAGTGGCCAAGAGGTGCTCCTCATGGGCTGGAGGCTCTTGCTGCTTTTTCTGGAGAGCTTTGAGCAGCAGCAGCCGGCGGCAGCGCGAGGGCCGTACAGGGAAGGGACGTGGACATGTGGAAGGGTTTTTGGCCAGGCTGTTATCTGCTCTGCCTGATGCTGCTAAGCTCTGATTAAGGGACTGTGAAGTTCAAAAGATGCGTTGTGGCTGCAGCCAAATTAGGTATTAAATATTTCCAAGCATTTCAGAGTGTTCTGCTATAATAAATACCAACGTCAGGTTTTTGATTAATTTTCTGGATCGCAATTTTTAAGACTTTAATTTCTTGTCTCTCAAGTAAGTTTTAGTTTTTATTTAATTGCATGAAATACCTAAATAGCTTGTGCTGGATTAGCATTTAAACACCCCCCTACCTCCCCCCCCCCCCCCCCCAAAAAAAATACTTCCACTTCAGGATGGACCTGTCACGAACTGTGCAGAGCAACAGTGGCACCCAGTGACAGTGTAAGCTAATCACAGACCTCGCCAAACAAAAGGCAGATTTGCAGCCTCAAATCTTTAAATACAAATAGAAGCAGAATTTCTCTTCACAAAGAGAAGCAGAAATCCATCCTGGCTGCGCGTGGTTTCTCACTCTGGAAAAATGAAGCACATTGGGGAGTGACTTTGCTAATTTGGTGGGATGTTTTGAATATCCTTTGTGTTCCAGTTCTTTACGCAGGTCTCTCTTTCCAGGTGTCGGGCAGTTTCCGGATAGTCCTGCTCTTTGCTGTCTCCCTGTGCATTGTCCTTCCATTGAGCCTCCAGAGGAACATGATGGCCTCCATACAGTCATTCAGTGCCATGGCTCTGATCTTCTACACCGTCTTCATGTTCGTGGTGAGTATCAATGCTAAGAATGCTGTTTTCCTGATTGTTTTCACACAGATGTTCCCCCTGGGACAGCCTGCAGGTGCAGCCTTCAAGTTTAAAATGTCCTTCCTGATAATTAGTGCTGGGTGTAATGAGTGATCTGAGTGCCTGTGCTCTTGAGCTGGTGGAGGTGGGGAAGTGCAAACTGTAGAAGCTGGCCAGTGGGTCTGTAAACTATTACACATGCTGGGGACTGTGGTTGGCACAAATAATAATAAACCACAAATCGAGTTGTGGTTTATTCTCCTTGTTGGTGTCTTATAATTTAGGGCTCTGAACTTGGAATCAAAGGATGGAAGATGTGGGGAAGAGTGCCTGGCAGCAGCAGGACTTTCATCATGCCTTAGTGTTTTTGCCTTGCAAACCTCAATGCTTCAATCTGTAGGGTGAAGGCAGCTCTTGTTGGGAACTCAAGCGTGTCCTTTGCATGGGTTTTGTGCAGCTGATGGTTAATGTCTTTCAGGCTGCAAAGCAGTTTTATTTGTAGGACACTGGCACTGCTATTTTTTTTAAGCATTGAAAGCTTTGTGAAGTCTGAAGTCTGGTACGTGGCGTTCTTAGATCCTTCTAGAAAAGCTTTTCTTCACAGAGCTGAATGGATTCTTGACCATTTAGATGAAGTAGGGTGAGTGGAGTTACCCAAAGCTGCCCTGGTTTGCTGTGGCCAGGCAGCATTTAATGAGAGGTGGAGACTTTCACTTGCTTTTTAATGACTTGAAGTCATTCACCTCATGGATGCTCATGTGGTTTGCTGCCAGAGCCCCAGCCCTGTCTCTCCCAAATTTCAGGACTGGTAGAGCTGAAACAAAAGGAAGAAGAAGGAGGTGGGGAAATTCTTTCCACTCTGCTTTTTTTAGGAGGTTGTGCTGGGTCATGCTTTGGAGCTTGCTTGGAGTAAGGAGGGTGGAAACTGTACATGAGTGTTTTACAAAACTGCCGTGTTCCAGGAGCTGTGCCTTTAAGAAAACCACAACATTTCATGAGAGTTGGCTGCACTAAAACATCATCTCTGGGGATTAGAAAACCCCCATTCAGGCGATATTATAAACAGGCATTCAGACATATTTACCTTCTGTTTCCTGTGCAACCCAATGCCTGCCAGTTTCCCTGTCAATAGCAAAAGAGCTCCCCTGGCCTCATCGGAGTGGCTTTTCCCCCTGTTTTCATGAAGTTTATCCTTATCTTTGGTGAACTGGTGTTGTTAAATAGCTCTGGAGTAGCAGTGTGCAGGTGGGGTCCTGTTTTAGGAACCTTTGTCTCTCTGATGAACAGGATTCTCCGAGGCAAACGGTCGCTTCCCATCGTTTAGATTTAAAAATGTGTTTTTAAAAAGTGCAAAAGGAATTGCTGGGAACAATAATTCTCCCAGTTAAATGTGTCAGTGCAAATTGTTTCACCCTGGTATGTGCTCTGATGTCTGATGGCATCAAATGAGGGGGGAATGTCATAGATCTTTTAAAATAGACCCCAGGATCCTTGGTGGCAAGGGGCCTTTGGAGGTTGCTGGGAGCTGTAATGAAGTGTGTGGGTGATGGAGATGGATCTGTTCCTCGCAGCGCTGCCACACGCTGCCTTTTATCCCAGCACCGGCGTTCCTGCTGCCGTGGAGTTGTTTCCTTGGGTTGGATCTTAACCTCTTTTCTTTCTCTTGGCTACAGATTGTGCTGTCATCCTTCAAGCACGGCCTCTTCAGCGGGCAGTGGCTGCAGCGAGTGAGTTACACTCGTTGGGAGGGCATTTTTCGCTGCATCCCCATCTTTGGCATGTCTTTTGCCTGTCAGTCGTAAGTACCTGCCAATCCCACCTCTGGCAGTTGTGGTGTGCAATGAGTTGGTTGGGTTTTGTTTTTCTGAGGGCAGAGGGTCCTGAGGATCTGCAAGGGATAGATACCATCTGGTTTCCTATTTTATTTTAATCAAAATATTTGACAGCCCACTGAAGTCCAGCATCTCATTCCCTTGTGACCCTTTTGTTACCTGGATGGGGGAGGGAGTTATATTTCACTCAGGACTTATTGTGCTTAAGCAACACGAGATCATTTTGGGACCAAACAGATCCTCAGCATAATGCACTGGATACCCCCTTCCCATCTCGCTGTTGCTTCTGGTGCAGCTGCAGAAGTGATGAGTTTCCCCTGTTTCTCCAAGGGAATGATTCAGCAGCAGGACAGGCGGTGGGGCTGTCACCTAACAGCCACAGGAGCCCCCGTGGGGTCACGTACACTCGTGGCTGCTCTCTGTTTCCCCACATTTCTTTGAGAGAACTCAGAAGATGGCACAGTCGTTGACTTTGGAGAGTTGTTCTCTGTGTTTCCAGTTGCCTGGTTTTCGTGAGGGTTCCCACTGGCACGTGGAAGGACCTGACAGCAGACCAGGCTATTTTTCACATTTCTAGCAGCGTTACCTCCTGCACCCAAATGGCAAATGAGCAATACGTGCCTGGCCAGAATAGTAAGAGACTTTAAATAGAAGTGTAAATCCAAATGTGGACACGGAAAAGACCATCCTCATTTGGAAAGGCTGGTAGAGTCGGGCTTTCCCCCCCCTGTAGTTCTAGCAAATGGGTAGGATGCCAGCAGTAAATGAATGTGACAGATAAAATTTGTTCAGACTGCTGTGTTTACACCCACATGCAAGATCCAAATCATCATTTTCCACTTACTGGCTCTCTTGGCAGCTCAGTTCCTACCCGAACACGCTCCAGTCTTGCTGTTTAATGTCTCCATTACAACCAGCAAAGGGAATTGTAGTCTTTTACAACTTTACCTTGTTAACACTGTAGAGTTTAATTCCAATTTTTTTTTTCTTATGGTAGCCACACAGTACCCAGCACAATTTTGCTTGGGAGTTGGAAATGCAGGGAAATCATTTGGTCTGGACCAGTGTGCACGTACCTAAATATAGGCTCCATTACAGCACTTACGTGGCAAGCCAAACCTAAAGCTCTGCTTTATTTCCAAGCATCAGGGCAATACACTGTCCTCAGCCCAGGCAATCTTTATAAACGTGTTATGCTCAGCTAGGTGGGTTTAATTTTCCTAACCTCTGAATCACCTTTTTTTTTTTTTTTAAGAAATAAATAATTCTAACATAAAGCAGAAATCCTTTTCCTTCAGCACATAAATGCAGCGTGCAGTAAGGACAAATAACAAGCACTGTTATTCTAGCTTGACAAACCTGACCCTGCTTTACTGGTGAGTTCAGTACCCTTTGCTCTTTAAAAGCTCTCCTGTCGTGGCTGAAGTTGCAGAGTAGGTCGCTCCTCTGCAGTTAGGTGGTGTGGAAATGTGCTGTGGAGCTGAGAGCAGGGAGCACGAGGACTCCAGGGTTACTCTGCTGCCTCCTCCTTGCGTGTCCTTGGTCAAGTCACTGAACCCTCTGATTAAAGAGGAGTCAGTAGAGCTTTCCAGGAGAAAACTTTCTCATTTCTGGAGATGGCTGTTCTGGGTGCAGAAATGCTGAATTCACTGGGATAACAGAAGTCAGGGTGGTGTTTGTTGCCTCTGTGAGCATCAATTCCCTGCAGGCTGTTAGTCCTGTGCTCCAAGAGCCTGTGCGAGGTGGTCCCTGCAGTGAAGGTGAAGAGCAGATGCCCTGAGGTAGCTTTGGCCATCTCTGAAGCAAAGGCTGCTTGTTCCAGAGCTGCTCTTACTGCTTGTGCAGACTTGTCTCTGCTCAGGAGGAGCCATCTGCTCACGCCCTCTTTGAGTTGCATCGTAATAAATAACCCCTGGGGAAGGATCCCTGATCCTTCAGTGACCTTCAGGGCAGTCATTTTGCTTAAAAATAAACCCTGGGTGCATCAGGAACATCCTCTTGCTCTGGCTGGAGAGGTGGTGATGGTCAGGAGGGTCCAGCAGCATGTCATGGGGGAACTTGAGGGATGCTGTGCTGCTCCTCCCAACCCAGGCTGACCAAACAGCTGCTGTTGGGTGATTGCAGGAGTGCTTGCCCCGTGTCGCTGCCGTTGCTCCTGCACTAACAGGCACCTGGCCTGGCTGTGCCATCCCATGCTCTGCAGAGCCTCTCTGCTTCCCTCCTTTCTTCTCCTTCCTGGGCCTGGATGTTTGGCTGGCTTGTGGGGCTGGAATCAGGGACAGAGTTGGTTAATCTAGTGGAGGTGGAATCCGAAGTGGAGAGACTCCTGGGGAAGCTGTTCTCCTCCCTCCCGGCTGCTCAGAGGCTGTCAGGGTGCTGCATTCCCGGCCCCTAGGAGCCAATCTGCTCAGCTTCCTTTGTGCAGAACTGTTTGACGTTCAGGGATTAAGGGTTAAGGATTTTTCTGCTCGGCCTCAGCTTGACACACTCTCTGTTAGTGGCTTTGTGCCCGCTGGAGCTGGGGATACCGGGATACCCCCTTCCCACCTCCCTGGATGCTCCCCCCCACAACTTCTCGTGAGAGTTACTTCAGTAACATGAAGCCAGGATGTAGCCACTTGAATTAAAATAACAAGAGGTTAATGAGTTGCTCAAATATGCACCTGATGTCAAAGAGTACATTCCACACGCTGTCCAAGTGTGTAAATACCCCAAATCCCACGGAATTGGCGCTCCCGGCTCTCTCTGAGCGGAGCTGGAGCGGCAGCGCTGAGATCCGACAGGCGCTGCCTTGAGTTCTGTTTGTTTAACTTTTAGACAGTGCGATGCTCTAACCTTCTTCCTGCTTTTACTCTGTAAACACTGCGTTGCTTTAATTATCAACCCAGAGAGCTCCAAGAACAATAATCTGCAATGAGCTGCCTGGCCCGGTGCCACCGGTGTTTCACTGGAACAAACGGTCATTCATTTTGCAACACTTTTGAACCAAAATGTTTACATCACACGTTCAGCTCCACGTGGTGGGGTGTGGAGAGGAGGAATATTTTTGCAACACTTAAAAGTTATGAGTGTTCTGAAATCTCTTGGCATTTGCAATATAAATTGTGGAATAGCAGCGAGTGTTTATGCTCCGTAGGGGGAAGGTGTCAGGGATTCTTTGCTGCTGGGCTGAGGCAGGGAACGTGCTCGAGTTGGGTTTTTCTCTCTCTCTCTGGTTTCCTTAAATAATTTACCTTTTTCTACAGTCAGGTTTTGCCTACCTATGATAGCTTGGATGAGCCCTCTGTTAAAATCATGAGCTCCATATTTGCTTCTTCCCTAAACGTGGTCACCACCTTTTACATTACGGTAAGAGACTTCCCCTTCTCTTTCCTTGCCACAAGTCACACTCTGGAGGGGTAACAGGGATGATGATTTATCTTCAGCTGGGGCTGCTTTCTGCTTATCTCTATTTATTCTGAAAGTCATTTTGCTGAAAGCAGAATTAGATGGGAGATGATGAGCTGAACAGCGCAGGAGGTATTTGGAGAGTCCAGATTTCCAGTGTGGTGTGTTTCCCTGAGTGGAGACCCAGCTCTTCCGTGCTTATCAGCTGGCTGTCTGCCTTCCAGGGCCCAGCCTGAGCTGGAGATGCTGCCCAGACTTCAGGAGAGCTTCTTTCAGCCTGTTGCAATTGGAAAGACGTGATGAAGGAAGTTATGCCTCATAAAGCACCAGTTAATAAAAATTGAGTTAATAACTCCTGAGAAGAGCCAGCCCCTGTGAGCTGGGCTGCTGCGGGGAGTCGTTACGGCCCCTCCTTCGTTAGAGGGGGCTGGTCTGTGGGTCTGGCAGCAAGCAGGGTGTCCCTGTTTTGTGTCACGAGCAGTGTTCCCTCGCTGCAGTGCCCCCCGTGAAAACCCCTTGTCTTTAGTGAGAAACTCACCTCTGCTTTTAGGAAAGTCCCACTATTTTATTAACTGCCTGTCTCAGCTTTTGGGGGTGCTAGGGCTGCTGGTGGGTTGCCCGTGGAGGTGGCCTTGCAATCCCTCCTTGGCTGATGGTCCCAACTCCTGGGAGGTCACTGACCTCCACCCTTTTGTAAAGAGCAGATAGGAATGTGCTTTGGAGTCAAACCCACTGACCTCCCCTCCTGCCTCACAGGTGGGCTTCTTTGGCTACGTGAGTTACACTGAAGCCATTGCTGGGAACGTCCTAATGAACTTCCCTTCCAACCTGGTGACGGAGATGATTCGAGTGGGATTCATGATGTCGGTGGCTGTGGGGTTTCCGATGATGATTCTCCCGTGCAGACAGGCACTGAACACCCTTCTCTTTGAGCAGCAGGTAAGATCCTCTTGTGTGGCCAGGAGCAGCTGGCTACCTTGCTGTGCACCTTTGAAACTTGCTTTTTGAAGGGCTGCTGTGGCTTCTGCTGCTGGCTGCTGGGCTACAAACGTGCCCTGGTTCTGTGAGACTCTGTTGACAACTGTGTGTTTCTGACTTGTGGTAGTTACTCGTTGTCCAGAGGGACAAACCCTCAACTCCCAGTGAAATCCAAAGTGCCTGGTGTGTGGTAACAGTGCAGCAGGAGTCTGTGAATCGTGCTCTGCAGAATGGTTCATCTCTGGTGCTTGGAGGTTCTCGTCCTCTCTGCAGAGGAATTTCGTGGGTAGGAGCACTGGAGCTGTGAGCCTGACACTTGCTATTGCTCCTCTGCTCCCCACATCCCCTGGCTGCTGCTTCCCTGCTCTGCTGGGGATTTCAGCACAGAAGTGTTACACAGTTCAGAGTCCCTCAGAAAGAGGGAGAAATGTGCTTTTGGAAGCAGAGGAGCCTCCTTATTTCCTGCTGCTCCAGCTGGCATCTTTTTACTGGCCAACTCCACCTTCCTTTGCATTTAGCTCCAGCTTCTGTTCCTGGCCTCAGAGCCCAGCCCAGCCTCATTTCTTCTTCCTTCTGTCCATCCCTGCTCATTTCTGCACTTTTATTATTATTATTATTTTCATCCTTACACCTCTGTCAGTAGCCCCCTGAGCAGCCACTTCCCCTGAGGGTTCAGATGTGCCCTTCCTCCAGTGCCTCCCCTGTTTGGTGCTGAAGCGTGGGGTGGAATACAGCCCTCTCCCACACGTTCACCTTTCCCAGGGTCAGATCTTCAGACAGCCTTTGTGACTGCAGTTGATCTGTCTGATTTAGACTGTAAGTCCCTTGTGGCAGGAGCGTGTTCTCCTCTGTGTATTGTACGGCACTAAGCATGCCGATGGTATTCAGTAAATAACAGTAAGAGATTGTGGGAATGTTCTGAGGCCTTTGTGTATCTGCATAAATAGAAACCTCTTAGGGCAGGAAATAAAACTCGAGCAATTTATAGCTCTAAATCCTGCCACTTCTGCCTGTGAGAAGCCCCCGGCTCTTTTCTCACGTCGGGAGGGCCTGGGGATGGGGGAAGATGATCGGTGAAAGCCAGCGGGTGCTGGAAGTGTTTGGGAAGGATGTGCCTCTTGCCTGGGCTCTGCTCCTTGCTCTTTGGGCTCTGAACCTGTCACTTTGCTTTCCTCTCCCATCATCTGTGTGGCCAAGAGAGAGAGGTCCTGCTGGTTCTCCAGGGCATGTGGGTTTGCTGGGTCCTCGTCTTTCCACACCTCGTGCTTGGAGTGTGGGGATGGGATGGGAAGCAGAGGGCATCTGGAAACCCTCCAGCATCAGCTCCCCAGCAGCACCAATCATCCTCTCTGGGATGTCTTCATCCAGTCAGAGGAGCTGGTACACGTGTTGGTGTACCTGCAAGTGTTGGGGACACCTTCCCATAGCAAAACCAGAGCTCTTCCCCCACCATTCTCCCTCCTGCCTTCTTGGCTGCTCCTCTTTCTCATGCCCTTGGCCTTGGGGCCTCTTGCTGAGGCTGGGCGGCTGCAGCGCTGGCACAGGACTGGGATACAGCTGTACAGTTCACATTTGGGGCAGGATGGAAACAGCAGCTTTGGCTCCGTGCCCCCCATCACTCTTGTGTTGAAGGTTCAAATGCAGTTACATATCAAAACTGCTCAACCACATCTACCTGCCCCCCGCCCCCCACCACACACACACACTTCCCCAGCGTTCACCTCTGCCCAGACCATCGTGTGGAGGTGCTGGAGCCTGCTGGGGTAATTGCTGAGGAGCTGTGGGCTCGTGGTGCAGCAGTTAAACTAATTTTCTCTCTCCTGCTCTTTCTCTTCCAGCAAAAAGACGGCACCTTCGCTGCGGGGGGTTACATGCCCCCGCTTCGGTTCAAAGCCCTGACGCTGGCTGTTGTGTTTGGAACCATGGTAGGAGGCATCATGATCCCCAACGGTGAGTGGGGAGTTGGGGACAAGGGTTGGTTGCTTGGTTATTTTCTCTGGTCTCTTTTATTTCCTTTCCTGGGTGGGGTGGTCAGGGGATGCACCCCAGCCTGCCCAGGGGCTCACACAGCCACCACGTGCTGCTGCTCTGCCTCTCCTGGAAAAGGAGCTTTTGCTGAATTCTCCTCTTTTTCTTTCTCAGTGGAAACAGTCCTGGGCCTGACAGGTGCTACCATGGGAAGCCTCATTTGTTTTATCTGCCCAGCTCTTATTTACAAGAAGATCCACAAGAATGCACTTTGTTCACAGGTCAGTGCTGATGCTGCTTGACATCCCCCTAAGCCCTCTGCAGAGCCTGGGAACATAGTTAATTTGACTGCAGCAAAGAAACTGCTCAGCACCTCCTCCAGCCTCCCCCTCCAGTCTGCCCAGTACAGGTGGGAGCTGTTCTGGTCAGTTCTCTGAGCAGCATCACTTATAGGCAGGTGGACAGCAGCAGAGAGGTGCTGGCCCAATGCTGGAACACCAGGTCTTTTTGTCCCTCCAGCAGCAAGTGGAACATTAATTTGGTGCATAAAATGCTGCTTCCAGTTCACCTTCTGGTGGGCACGAGGTTCTGTATCCACAGAATGGGAAACCCAGGCAGCCTGTAAAACCTTAACGGGGCTTTACATCCCAACCTGCCTGGGCTGGGGAAAATAAACAGGGTTTCTCAGCGATGTGGTTCTTGCTCCTCACCCTCAGCTTTCTGGTTTTAACCAAAATAATCATAAAAAAAGGAACACACACGTAGAGGTGTTGCTTTAGGAACTGATTTTTTTAAAAAAAATTGGGGTCGTTGAGAGGCTGTTAGAAGGTTTATCTTTTCCTTTTGCTCCAGTTTGAATTGGCCTCCTTGGGGACTGAAACAAAGTGGCTCTTTGCTGGGCTTGGTCTCTCTGCTTCTGCAGATACTGTGCTTTTGTGGGGCTGAAACGAACACGGTTTGTTTTTTTCTAACAATAACTTAATCCACTGCCTTTTAGCAGGCCTCTGCCCCAGCATTACCAGTCACGACAGTGCTGGACTGGGAATAAGGTTTTTTTGGCAAACTGCGGAGTCAGCAGGGGCAGAACACGACATTTTTGTGGGTCCTACACAACTAATGGCTTTTTCTGTGTTTAATGACTTGTGGGTTTGCAAACGTACACGCAGTTTTTTGAGCAGGGCGTATCTTTTTCTTTCCCCGTGCTTTCTCTGACACAAGGAAATAGTCCAACTTTCCAGCTTTCACTCTGCATTCTGACACTTTGGTCTTAACTTCTTTGAGTGAAACCCCAAGCAGGAGTCTGAATGCCAGCCTGGATTTTTCAGGGAAACAAAGAGCACTTTCAAGAATTGCTTTCTATTCCGGCTGAGCCAGAACTCTTTCTCTGCTGTGCCTTGAAACTGCACTTAGGCTGTGCTGAGCTCTTAAACTGGCTGCCCAGAGGCAACTGTCAGCTGCCTGGGGTTGAACACTGGGGCCCTCACAATGCTTGACCTGAAATGCTGGTCACAAGGCTGGTGAAGATGTTTGTCCTGCAGAAATCCCCACAAAAGAATAAGGGCTTATCTAAAGCATCAGCCCCCAGGTTACCCTGGTGTTTCAAGGAGCTGGTAGCAAGCTGTCCAGCCTTCTCCTGAATGATCCATTGCCTGTCAAGTTTGCATACTTGCTTTGACCGATGCTCTGAAGTGCTGCAGCAAGGGCACACCTGCCTTCAGGTGCAGAGCACCTCCCCACCTCTGCTCTGGAGCTGAATTCTGGGCCCACCCTCTCCTCCTTCCTCCAGGTCTTTTGCAAAGACTCATTTATTCTTTCCCTGAAGCTCTGTCTTTGGTCTCCTCCTTCATTCCT
>NW_010308313.1:11724-13530 GCF_000700745.2 Antrostomus carolinensis
ATATGCTCCTGTGAAAAGTAGCAGTCAAGGGGGAGAAGGAGCCAGCCCTGGGCATAGCTGTCCCTCCCCGCTTCTCCCTGGCTGAACAATGGACGTGCCTGTTCCCTCTCCCTCCATCATCTTTAGCTTTCTTCCAAAGCAGGAGAGCTTCTCAACAGCAGCCCTTGTGCTGGCTGAGTTATCTCAACTCTCGTGGTGCTGCTGCTGGGAACTGGCTGCTTTTATTGGGCCACCTCTGGCACCCAGCAAAGTCCCGTGTTGGTCAGGCAGCTTATGGGGCTGGCAAGGTAGGAAGTTCAGATTTACCCAGCTGGGGAGATGGTGCAAACTGAGGCTACAAAACAGGGGAACTGCATTAAAAGTGGTGAAGAGAGTTCCAGGGGGATGGATATGGGCAGTCCCAGATGTTTTCTGGCCAGCAAAGAGCACTGGTGGCTTCTGCCAGCCAGTTGTTAATGGTCACAATCGCCGGTCAGTCGGCAGCCAGCTGGGGCTGGGGACAGCAGTTGGCTGGGGGGTGGCTTGGTTGAAAGTTTTGCTGTGTTGGAAAGATGATCAGGTAACAGAGCAGTTAATTAAAAAGTTTGAAGCCAGGTATCCAGCACGGTAACTGAACTGGGGAGAGCGTTCCCTTCCTTGTGGTTAAGCATCAAGCGTGTTCCTGTCAAGCTGCGGGTCTGTGTCCTGCTGCCCTCCAGGAGCCTGGAGCAGGGGGACAGGGTGAGGTTTGGCAGAGTGCTGCTGCTGAAGGTCACGTTAAGGTCTGTAAACAGAGTCTTTAACTTCTAACAGGAAGGTGTTGGCTTCCCAGTGTTGACACAAGCTTGTCCGAGAGGCCCCTCCTAGGGAGGCTGGAGTTGCTGTTGTCCCAGTTGGGGAAGAGGAGCTGGAGAGAGGCTGCTCGAGGTCAGGAAATGACCCCTGGGTCTGGCTGCTGTGTGGATGGAAAAGAGATTCCCCTCTGCCCTCCCCTGGTAGAGCAGTGGCCAGCACACCTTCACCACAGCCCTTCCAGCACAGCATCTCTGTCGCGGCGCTGACCGGGGCTGCGCATTCCTTTGCCGTGACTCTGTCCCTCCGCGCGCTCCGTGTCCAGAGCAGCACGGTTTGGAGGATGTCGTCACTCTGCACAAATGCAGTTTGGTGTTTTTGTTGGGTTGGTTTTTTTTGTTTTGCTGATGGCTCAGGCGTGGTTGGAGGAGATGGTCTGAGCTAATGACACTTCTGTACAGAGTTGGAGTTATCTTCTGGGAGGAAGGATGGCTGAGGGAAAGCGACCAGCAGAGGAAACAGCCACATAAACTTCCTCTCCTGAATTCCTGCCCGTGCTCAGAGTGCTCCTCTTGGGAGACAGGCTCTTGCCTTGCTGACCTGTGTGTTGGAAGAGGCTGCGTGTCCTCTTGCCATGTCCACCTTGAGATGTCCTTCTGGAGGAGGGTCTCTGCTCTCAGCAGGTTCACTTTTCAGAGGGATGGGGGAGATCTTTCCTGTGGGACCAGACACTGGCTTTTAACTGCTCTGCAGTGTTGTCCCTCTCCTTATTCCAGGTTCTCAGCTCTTCAGCTGGATGCTTTGAGGGTAGGTGGCTCTTCTGCATTTGGTTCCTTGAGCCACCAGGTCCTTGCACCCCACTTTCCTCTTCCTTCGATTGCCAGATTAACCTTGGTGGTCCCTTGAGTACAAACTGCCTGGTTTTCCATCCATGTCATAAGTATCTCCATGGAATTAAGCCAAATTGTGGACATCTTTATTCTGGTCTTCAGTTGCTGATGGGATAGGTGAGGAGGAGGAGGTGTGCTGATGGGG
>NW_010308314.1:0-7819 GCF_000700745.2 Antrostomus carolinensis
ATATATATTTAATATAATAATATTTTTATTCAATTTACTAGTTTACTAGGAAAGTATCTGATGCTGAGATGAGAATGGCAGATCTGATCCAACTTAGAGAAACAGAGGTTCTTAGATGAGCCCTACTCAGAAATTGTAGACCAGTCCCACCTCCACTGTGACAGCCGCTGTGAGGCTGAGCAGGACAGAAATCTTGAGGAGGGAGGTTTTCTGCTGGCAGGAAAGGATCCAGGAGGAGGCTGGGTCAGTGCTTTTTTAGGAATTGAATAATCTTTGGGGTGCAGTAAGTGACTGCTTCCTAGAACATGTAGTCTTTGAACTGGGAAAAAGAAAAAAAAAAAGAAAAAAAAGAAAGAAAGAAAGAAAGAAAGATGCTGTTCTGGATGTGTTCTTGAGTGGTGCACAGTACCTAGTTCAAGAAATGCTAGTAGGGGAGCTGCTCTGGAATAGCAGCCAGAGCAGTCAATAGCAGCCACTTTGTAGTGGGAGAGAGCAGAGCAAATGCATCCATTACATGAATGCTTTGTGTTTTTTCACTGGAGTAGTTTAGCAGAGAATGAACAGTTTAATAATATTTTCTAAAATTTGTCTTGAATTTCTGTTACTGTGTTTTTTCCTGAAATTACCTGTAATACTTGACCTTAAACTAGTCCTGGTGGCCCTTATTAAGCACGGTTTATTACACCTTTCCCCAAATACTCCATTCCAGATGGATTTGGCTATATCTCAGTTACCATTGCAGTAGTAGAATTTCTGATAAATATTAGAGAAGATTAACCTACAGCAGGTATTTTTTGCAGTGAGTTATTTTTGCTGAATTCAGTATGCCTCAATTAGAAAAAAATGTGAGCAGATCCTACCATAGAAATGAGAGAATGAAGTTTCTAGGGTGGGCTGGCTCCAGATTTGAACCTTAAAAATTTCCCATGTTGCTGGATCTTGGCTGTGGAATTCAAAGGTCTCCTTCCCTGGAGTTACTCCTTTTGCTATTTTAGAACAGCTGCTTGGATGTTATCTATGTTAGGACAGCAGCTGCTTGAATGTTATCTATTTTAGGACAGCTGCTGTCACTTCTGTGACAGTCCACAGGAGCCTGAAAAAAGGGCCGAGAACTGGCACAGGTTGGTGGCTTCTTGCCCATTTCCTTTTCTCAGTTATGTCCTTCTGTCCCAGCTACACCACACAAGATGCTCTCCCTCTTTTGCTGGGTTCCTCAGGTGTGCCATTTGAAATAGTAGAGTAGCAATGAAACTTTTGGGGATTAACTCCTGATTTGGTGATTTTTTTTTTTTTTTGTCTGAGAATTTTATATGGAGTTGTATTTATGTATCATTCCATTGTAGTTCTGTGTTGTTTTCAGCTTTTCTTCTTTCATGTGACCCATAGTGTACTCACCTTGCTAGAACTGCAGAAATCATATGACAGGCTATGCATTATTTTAAGGATCTTGGATCATAACCATCACCAAATTGAGCAGGAATCTGAAAATAATGAACGCAGTAATGAATGTGGCCAAATATACAGTGCACTGAAAAGCAAAAATTAAATGCAGATTTATTATAATTTATCTCAACAGGAAAATGGTCAACAACGGTGCTTGGGGAAGTGTTTGCACCAGATCCAGATGACTGGGACAATAAAACATTTCGCTCTGAAGGAAAACTGCTCAAGTAAGGATTGTTTTTGTGTCAAAATGAGTAGTATTTATGCTTCTGTAATTATTTTACTCATCATGTATTTCTTTTGTTCAGGATGTGCATAAAGACAGGGTTACTGGGTGTATTAAGGGAGGTACCTTCTGAATGCTCTTTTTCTTTTTTACTTGGTTAACCAGGTATTAAGAAATTAACGTGTTAAATATTTTTCCAAGAGAATGCAGGTTCACACCATGATGTTGATTTTTAGTCAGATGTCATCATTAATTTATTAAAAAATGTGCATTCTGTAAGATTCAATTTAAAAATAGGCAGGGTTTTTAATACTTGCCCTCAAATGTTAGAGTTGATAGAATACAAATACTGATTTAAAAGGGCAGAATGGAATAATTTCATCGAAAGTGGAAGGGGATTTGGTGATCTCTGTTGATGGCTAAGTTTACAATTGCATGCAAAAACCACAACTCTCAGATTACTGGAGTTTTTTCTATTAATTGAAATGTTGAATTGGATCCTTTATTCCTACTTATACATTATTTATTAATATAAAGTGAGATGGCATATAACATAATTGTATGCTGTTTGAAATACAGAAAATGGATGTGGAAATGAATGTGAATTTTTGTCTCTGCTGTGAATAAAAGCTTTATGTAGCCAAAAATCAAAAACTGACTCTGGGACTGCTTCCATGTTGAGGTTACTGTAATAGTGCTAGGGAATACTTCCATAATTACTGATTACTGTCCCTTTGAGGTGGCAAATGAAGATAGTATCAAAGATTTCGTAAAGACCTTATCCTGTTCTAGGTGTGGATAAACGAGAATCTGGAACAACTTTGTGTGGTTTTGTCACTTTCTATTGCTGCCCATGACGACTATATTGAACCCTGTGATTCAACTAGACACTGCTTTTATTCGGAATTGGGAAAATCTGGGGATTTGAGAGTGGCAATAACATCTTTTTATGAACTCTGCAGATTGTAATTTCTGAATTAAGCAGTTTCTCTTGCTTTTTTGAGGTTGTTTGCTAATTCCCATATGTTTTGATCCTATAACCTTCATAGTAAAATTTAAAGCCTTCTGAATTATGTTAATGAATAAAGTAAGTTCTCAATTTTTGTTTATGTCTAGGTCTTTCAGATTAAATCAGAGGACTGGTTCTTTGATGATGGTGGATAACACTCCTCAAGGAATATACAATTTAAAAGTTAGAGTTTCTGATGGAGTTTGTCCTGATGTTATATCTACAGTACAAATCCATGTCAAAGAGCTGGAAAGCGAAGCCATGCAAAACTCGGCCACTATACGTCTATCCGGTTAGTTTTATTTGCTGATGAGAATTTAGATGAGCTGCTTCTGTAACTGAATGATTATGTGATGTAAGTATTATTATATCAATACTTTATTTACTTCTTGCTGTAGGGCACTTGCTGGTAAGTTTCTGTATTGTTAAATAAGAAATAAATTAAGAAATTAACTAGTGGTCACTTTTTCATGTTTATTTTTGAATCCCAAACTCAGATGTCACAGCAGAGGAGTTCATAAGGAGAGATGAACACGGCAAAACGAGATATGGCAAGTTCAAGGAATTACTAGCAAAAATGTTACCAGCTAAGCTTAGTGATGTCATTGTCTTCAGTGTGATGAACATTGATGGAAAACTGACAGATGTAAGATTTGCAGTCCATGATGGCTCGGCATATTACAGACCTGAGAAACTGCATGCTGAGATGGCATCATATAAAAATGAGGTACATTCTCTAAGGTTATTGTGCATCTGTGTAATTCACTCAGGTATTGAGTTTGCAAGGTATCTATCTGAACCTCAGTGGAAGAATATGCTAGATAGACAGATAAGTTTATTTTGCTTCACTCAGACAAAAACACTTGCCTGACAAGTGCTTAATTCAAGCTTCCTCCCTTCTTCTTAGTCCCATACATACAATTATTATTACTAACTTCTGGTTCAATAAATATAACCACTTTTTAGTCACAGAAAGACAGTCCTCCATTCCCATGAGGGTACAGTAACCTGTGTTTTCTCCAATCAGTGTTTCATTGTGTAATCTGTCAGACTTTTAAATATGAAATCAGAAGAATCCCTAGAAGTGGTACTGTAGTACACAGAATATCTTGAAAATGACAGCTTTTTGGACATTCCAGATGCTGATGGAAATACCCAAATCATCAGCTTGTGGTTAGACACTTACAGTAGAGGCTTGATGCCACCCAGACGGAAATTCAACTATACAAAGAGATGACAGTCCATAGAAAAAATCCTACTGAAATGAATATGCAAGTTAGAAGAACAGTTACAACAGATAAGTGAGATGGAGGCAACCAATTCTGTGATTGTATTTAACTCACCAAAGGACAACTTCAAATACAAAGTGACACCTCCCTCCAACTTTTTTTATTATTATAAGGAGAAAATAGTTTTTGAATGTAAGATATTTTCTTGCTCTTCCTGATGTTCCCTAACTGTCCTACTCTCTTCCCAGATCTTGCATGCTCTCTAACTCAGTTACCCAGACACAGCCTGTCTTGGCCTCACTTTTATTTTCTCTAGTCCTCCAGATTTTGGCTTTGCTGAAGTCCTGCAGATGCTGTTGAATAGACATTAAACCTGCAGCCTTGCACAAAGGCAGTTTGTAGCTTGCCCTGGACAAGGCAGCACTTCCTGACATGTCATTTGTGGCTCTGGGGGCATATTTGAGTTAATACGTGGTACATCTTGCGGAGGATTTTTCCTGATGCTAAAACAGTGTTTTCCATTTGTGTGAATAAGGTAGGATCTGCCTGATTATGGGAACCAAACAGGAATATCTTAATTTGCCACCTGCCTACATCTTACTGTATCTTAAATAGTTGTGTGGGTTATGAGACTCCTCAGACTGACCAAGTAGGAAATAACAGAGACAGATAGTATTCATGAAGCAGAATGACTGCTTCTTTTGCATATTTATTGAATTACTACAACAATAATATAGAAAATTGCATAGATTTCAAATATTATGTGCCATTATACATGTCAGGTGAATTCATCAAAGTGATAACAAGGGGATTGCTTCACATATTTTAATGAAAAAATATGTTTGTATTAATTATATATCACCTTTCAATATTTAATGAATAACTCTGAGTAATCACCAATAGTTTACAGAAAACCAATCATAGCTGGAGAGTTTCTCCAGTAGTTTTCGTTCATGTGTTTAAATATAGAAAATAAGTAATTAGCACTGGAATTATTCATTTAACTCCTAAATAAATAATATGTTTGCATTACCTCCTTGGGATATAGCTTTACAACAACTATTTTTATTTAGCAGAAAAATAATCCATCCTAATACTCTAAAGGAGCCAAGGTTGTTTATATACGCTGTGTTTTTCTCTAACAGTATTACATAGCTGTCTAAATGTGCACTACATACTCTCCACTAATGGTGATAGATGTGGGCAGCAGACACAGAACTGCATTGACAAGATGCATCATGTCATTGTAAAGTATATTTTATGCCTCTGGGGACATGTTTTTCAATACATGTTACGCTATTTGAGAATATACTGACAATTAATTATAAAGGTCAGAGTTCTTAAAGTGGTGAATTGAGGTGATGGCATAAGTTAAAAAAATAGAAGCGCTTTAATATTTATCTATTTGTTTTGGTCTTTTCAAAGCTTATTTTAAAAATATTTGTCATACATTTTATCATTTGAAAAAATACCCATTAAATGTATAAATAAAGACAGTCTAAGCCTGATCTCATTAGTTTTACGTTTGCATACCTCAGTGTATATCACTGTGAGAGTATTGAGGTTTCCTGTATTCAGGTTTGGGCACTAAATACATGTCATTTTAATGTATTTGAATCACTAAATACAAATCAAAGTGAAGATTTATAGGCACCTGTGCAAAATCCCCAGACAAGTAGAAGGAAGAATTCTCTTGTGCCATGGACCAAACTTACTGATAACTTAGTCCAGTGCATAGGCTGGTGGCTGAACTACAAAAGGTCTGAAATAATGGCAGCCCTGTTACTGTCCTCAGGCTTGTTGTGATCAGCTTGCTTCTCTTCTTTGTGCTTTCTAATAGTTCTTCTTTGGTCTGTTTAGATCAGAATTTACAAACTGCGGAGACACTACTACCCGTTACGAGACCTGTACATACAGCGAGGCTCTTCTCTTTGGGTATTTGGGTTTTCAGGGGCAACCCCAGTTAATGGTAAAAGCAATGAACTAGCATAGATTAATGTAGGACAGAATATAGTATCCAGTATGCTGAGCTGGCTGCATTTTGTTTCAGACAGTCTAACATTAAATGAAAGTTTATGGGGCAGGAGTCAGTAGGCTGAATACTAATTGCTGCGAAGTGGACTTGTCGGGCTGCTGTCTGTGGACATTATTGACTGCAGCTCAGCCCTGCATTTTCCTCTCTGTATCCTTATGTGTGAGGGAATGTAAGAAATAGTATCTGGGTATAACTTCCAAAGAAGAATTTTTATCCTGGCTTGAGCTAAAACATGCCTGTTGCTATCAGGTGCAGAGAAGTGTGACACTGACAACCCAGCTTGGAAGGTGAAGTATCACTGCTCTCAGCTTTGGTCCTTGGAAGTAATGTTAGTAGGTCAGATTTAACATGTTCACAGTCAATTGTGTCAGTGATTACATTTTTAGTAAATACTGCTGCTGTACATTTTTTTTTCCCTGTATTTGTCAAATCAGTTTGCTTGCCTGTATAGTCAGTGATGTTACTAGTTAATACTCAAGAAACTAAAGCATTCCATTAAGTCTGTGGTGGCTTAGATTTTTAAGAAATGAAGGAGTAAGTAAAAGCATTCATTAGGAAGAGACTGGTGATGTGTTAAACTGTGTTTTCTCTTAGATCCAGTCGGCTTTACAATTGAACATTTCACAGATTGATGTAGATGAATGTAGGAGTGCAAATTGTAGTGAGGGCAACGGTTGTACAAACCACCTGGCCGTGAGTGACACCCCAACAGTGGTGGATACTGGAAGCGTGTCGTTCGTCTCGGTAACAACCACCATCAGTGCCGTCTGCACCTGCTCAGCTAGGGACCGAGTTCATCGGTCTTGTTCCTCCTACCCTCGAAGCCCTTGTCTCAATGGTGGGATGTGTATTGACACTTTGAATGGTTACAGGTGAGGAAACGTGTATTGCAAATTTTCTTACCTTTTTTTCTTTTATTTTTAAAGTGTTGAGTGGTGCTTACAAGATACAGGACTAAAAAATCATAGATGTACTTCTGACTGAAGGAGAAACAAAAAAACCCATGAGTGCACTAGAGTGTAAGCCTAATGACAACAGGGTCTTTACTAACAGCTCGATAATGGTGCTGTAGTCCTGAAAGTGGTGGAAATCATGTGTTAGTAAGAAAGAATTCCCTGGGGAAAAAACTGTGATATAATTCATGTTAATTTTTTAGAGCATCTAATTCAGTGTGAAGCAATGGGAAGTGTGCTCTGTTTTTGTGGTTTTTACTCTTAAAGTATTTTAATAATTGCCAAGCACCCTGAGACTTTGCTAAAATATTTATTTCACTGCTGTTTTTTTACCGTGATTTAGGTGCTACATTTGTTGCATGTAAAACCCAAAAAAGTTTAACATTGGGGAATTTTAACTATTTTTTGTGTTTGTGCTCTTTCAGATGTCTTTGTCCTGCTTCGTTTCATGGACCAGACTGCCAGCAGACTAAGCACAGTTTCCATGGAAATGGTTATGCATGGTTTCATCCCATCAGGCCTTGTTTTGAAAGCTCACTCTCTTTCGAGTTTATTACTGTGGTTCCAGATGGACTTTTACTGTACAGTGGTCCTTTATCAAATCCAGAACCTGGGAGTAAAGAAAACTTCATTGCAATAGGTACTTCTGCAAAAGTGTGTGGAAAAAATTAAGTGTATTTTGGGAATAGGTTGCCTGTGAACAGTGTAGTAGTTGGAGTATGAATTCTGTCTTTCCATCTTATGAGATAATTTATTTTCTGGTTTGAAAATATTATGAAACATTTCCTTACCGGTCTGTCTTCTTTGATGTCTATTTTTGTGGCCTGCACCTATGGCTTAGGTCCATTGCAGGGTTGCAGAAGTCAAAGGGAAAGCAAAATAGACAGATTTATATATTTTTAAAAAATTATTATTATTATTTAT
>NW_010308315.1:0-2800 GCF_000700745.2 Antrostomus carolinensis
AAGGGATGTGTCATTTTTGCTCGGTGCTGTTCTTTGCCAAGCCTGGAGCTCCAGGGGCTGTTCCACATCCCACCAGCTCCTTGGATGGTGTCACCTCCTCCCAGCCCAGCGCAGGTGCCAGCTTGTCCTCCTTGCACTCTCTCCTGGTGGAAACGCAAAGGTGGCTCTGCTCCAGCAGCCACAGGACATGGCTAAACCCTGATGCTAAATACCCAAGTGACCAAGACCTCAAGGATTGTGCTGTACTTTCTAGCAGCCTTCCAGTACCTGAAGGGGCTCCAGGAAGGCTGGGGAGGGACTTTGGCCAAGGGCAGGGAGTGACAGAACAAGGGGTGATGGCTTGAAACTAGAAGACGGGAGATTGAGAAGAGATGTGAGGAAGAAATTCTTTGTTGTGAGGGTGGTGAGACACTGGAACAGGTTGGCCAGAGCAGCGGTGGCTGCTCCTCCCTGGAAGTGTTGAAGGCCAGGTTGGATGAGGCTTTGAGCAACCTGGTCTAGTGGAAGGTGTCCCTACTGCTGGCAGGGGGGTTGGGACTGGATGAGCTTTAAGTTCCCTTCCAACCCAGACCCTTCTATGATTCTATCAGCTTCTTGGGCCTCTCCTAGCATCCCCATCTCTATCTGTTGGTTGCAGCCCTACAGGACAGCAGATTTCACCTGAATGCCTGGGAGGTAGAGACACAAAGCCACACAGCTGGGAATATGACAGCTTGTCAGGAAATAAGCACAGGACTTTTTTCCTGGAGGCAGAAGTTCAGTTAGATCAGCTGATTAATTCAGCTGAAGGTTGAGTAGAGTAACATTTACCTTTTTTAGAGGCCCGGAAGATTGGAAGCTCCCATAAACTTTAATGAGATACTTCTACAAAACCATTAGTAGAAGCTGTTGAAAAGCAAATTACAGCCATTTGTGGGGACTCAAGCAACTCCAACAGCTATTCACTCAACAAGAACTGGCAAAGCAGCCTTCCTTTCATATTTTGTAATCCTCTTTGTCATGAACTTCCTCCTTTCTCTTGTCAGGGTTTAATTATATTTTCCCAGGGTGGGAAATTTTCAAGCCACTTCTCTAAGGACCAGCCCAGAGCTGGATTCAGCCAGGCAGGGAGCCTGGATCATCCACTGGGCACCGAGCATCACCATTCCCCAGGAAAAAACTCAATCCTCAGCAAAATGAAACCTCACCTGGACATCACAAGTGGCCTCCAGAAAGCCTGAGAGCTCAGCAACTGGATCTTTTAAAGCTGATTTAGAGACGCTGCTGATCTGCTCAGAAGAGAGGCGGATATAGATTATGAACATATCAAATGGCTTTTTAATGCCATTAATGAAACCTGGGGAGAGGGTACATTTCTTAGCTACTCAGCTCTCCTTTAAAATAAATAAATAAATAAATAAATAAAGGCACAATACATCTCAGTCTTTCCCAGAGAAGGGAGCGACTCTAGGGTGTCACCCTTCACCTTCAGGCTTTGTCTACAGGGTTGAGTCATTCCTGCAGCTAATTAGAGACTTCAAACTGATTAGGAGGATTTGCAATCAGATGAGTTACAAAATCTCCGAGCCTGATACTGCTTAATACAAAAACCACTTGAAACTGTCTTGGCCTTAAAATACCCCGGGATGATGTAAAGTGCTCCGAGCAAATGGAATGAGTCCATCTGCATTTAGAGGGAGCAGCACACATCACAGACCACCAGTGTCTGAAGCTGATGGGACTCTCAAAGGCCCCATCTACCCCCAGGTGAGATGAAAGCATCTTTCTGGTCACAGAGAGACAAGTCTTTGACAACAAATAAAAATCATATATTCAGGAGACTACCTGAAGAGCTGACTGATATCGATCCGATAAAAGCATAACAAAACCTTGCTGAGTCCATTTGTGGGTGCCTCTAGAGGTATCTTAAGACCTTAAGAAGTCAGTAAAACTCCCCTCTGGGTCGATTCTGTGAGCACTTCCACGGATAGACTCTTCCTAAGCTTCAGGCATATTGTAAACTCAATACAAACCTCAAAAGAAGAGCTCAACTTTTCCATATTAGTGGTACAGAGAAAGGAAAAGAGCTTCTTATGTTGTTTTAAAATATCTCAGACAACTTTTAAACCAAAAGTGCCAGGGATGCACTATGCTCTCATGGTGTGGAGGTGACCATTTTGGGGACAAAATGCCACTGCTTGCCCTAAACAGAGAAGAATCACAGAATCACAGAATGCTGGGGATTGGAAGGGACCTCGAAAGATCATCCAGTCCAACCCCCCTGCCAGAGCAGGAACCTCAATGAGATCACACAGGAAGGCGTCCAGGCGGGTTTTGAATGTCTCCAGAGAAGGAGACTCCACACCCTCCCTGGGCAGCCTGTCCCAGGGCTCCATCACCCTCACTGTAAAGAAGTTTCTTCTCAAGTTTAAGCGGAAAAATGGAGAGCATCCTGCCAGCCCCAGCAGCCCGAGAGCTGCTCTGTCCCCACCCATGAGGTCCTCCCAGAAGCTACTAGTGGTGTGTCCCAGGGTGAAGGACCGCACACACGCAGCAATAATCTTGGCAGAGGAAGGAAGTTGCAAGGGGAAGCCTTATCTCTGGGCTAAGCACAGCTCCAAAAATACGACAATAGTCATGAGACCTGCAAGCCCGGTCACCCGGTGTAAGGTTACTGCCGCGGTGACATTTGGATTCCATCTGTCACAGCTTTAAGTCAGCAAATAGGTGCAGCCAAGGGTTTAGGTTTCCCTCCAAGTAAAATCATAGAAAGGTTTGGGTTGGAGCTCCAACCTTAAAGCTCATCCAGTTCCAACCCACC
>NW_010308316.1:0-632 GCF_000700745.2 Antrostomus carolinensis
TCCCTCTTCCCAGAATGCACCGCGTTGTTTACGCGCCTCGCGTCAGAGGGCGCCGCCGGCGGAGACAGGAGAAAGCGGGCGGCGCGTGCGCGGGAGGGGGGAAAGGGCGGGGCGAGGGGCGCCGCGCGGGGAGAAAAACGGTCCCGCGCGGCGCCTCCCTCATGGGCTCGGCCGCCATTTTTACCCGTAGGGGGAGATGGTGTTAAGGTGGTGGGGCTGCCTCGGGGCGCGGCCCTGGGCTGTTCTCCTCTGCTGGGAGAACTGTAGGGAGATGGAGAGAGGTGCCTGTCCTCACAGCGAGGGAAGCTGAGGGGAAGCCCTCACCTCTCCGTGTTCCTGGGGTGTTGTGACAGCTGTGTGAGGTGTTGGAACTCTTGCTGTGGGTCTCGAGTGGGGCAAAGTAACCACTGCCTTTCCCAGTGTTAGGTATTGCTCTTCCCTAGGTTTTCTTTGGCTGTTAAATTCTGTTTTTCTCATTTTTATTTTTTTTCTCGTTCCTGGTGACGTTTTGTGATGTAACTGTTCAAACGTGAAACAAGTGTGCTTTATCATTTCAAATTATTTTAAAAAGAAATTTGTGATTAGAGCATGCTGCTTTCCTAATGTTACTGATTTGCCATTTTATTATTTTA
>NW_010308317.1:0-1068 GCF_000700745.2 Antrostomus carolinensis
AAGAGAAGGCTCTGGGGAGATCTTATAGTGGCCTTCCAGTACCTGAAGGGACCTACAAGAAAGCAGGGGAGGGACTTTTTATAATGGCAGTTAATGACAAAACAAGGGGAAATGGCTTTAAACTGAAAGAGGGGAGGTTTAGATTAGATATTAGGAAGAAGTTCTTCACTGTGAGGGTGGTCAGACACTGGAACAGGTTGCCCAAGGAAGTTGTGGATGCCCCCTCCCTGGAGGTGTTTAAGGCCAGGCTGGTTGAGGCTTTGAGCAACCTGATCTAGTAGGGAATGTCCCTGCCCATGGCAGGGGGGTTGGAATGAGATGATCTTTAAGGTCCCTTCCAACCCAAACCATTCTATGATTCCATGATTCTTGTACTTCTTTAGAGGTTTGCCTTTTAAAATTTAAAAAAAAAAAAAAAATTAGCTGTCATTGCAAAACTTCATTGAATTAATTAGGTAAATGTTGAGCAATTGAGTATTAACAATAAATGTTAACTAAAAGAATCCTTTTTTTCCAGTTGTATGGTGCAATGGAACAGCTATGACAGGATATTTCTGCCCTGCTCTGTCTTCCGCCCAAATGAATTTAGAGATGATTTTTCCACATTTATTCTTTTTCTATTCTTTATGTTTTATTATTACTTTTCAAATGTGGATCTTACCCTGTCTCTATTTTATGAATGCAAGAGGGAAAAATATGTATTTTCCTTAAAAAAATTTTGTCTCATTTTTTACTGCAAATTACAGCAACAGGACCTTTATTAACACTCCATTATCTGAACTGAAAGAGGTCCAGGATACCATGGGTAATGGAAAAATTTAGGAAACATAAGTGCTACTTAACCACAGATCCAGCATAAGTATAACTTGGCCAGTGCAGACATGGAGCTCATAAACTTATCCTAAGCAAGTTGAGAGCTCATACAACCCAGGTCAAAAATGCAGGTCCTTCAAGTATCTGTAGGTTTGGATGGAGAAATAGTTGTCAAAAAGCATCGCTCCAACAAAAAATAAAGCATGTACTGAGAAGGTAAAGCAAGGAAATCTCCCAAGGACTGGAAGTTTGACA
>NW_010308317.1:1104-42298 GCF_000700745.2 Antrostomus carolinensis
CTGGAGCACACCGCTTGATCTGTGCTGGCACTATGTCTGCACCCAGCACTGCATAGAAGGCCACGATTCCCTCTCATGGTGTGAGGAGGTGTGGAAGCAGGTTAGCAATGGCCAGTATGAGGTTCAGAAGGTCTGGCACTGAGGGGAAAAGCACCAGATGGCTGTGTCTCTGATGTTTCCAGATCCTTGATCCTGCTCAAAAGGCACCCTAGATCTACTGGGATAAAAAGTCCAGTCTGTGCTTGGTGCAGAAGCAACAGTACTGTCCCAGGACCTAATGTGGGCATGGAGAAGTACATCCTCCTCCAGGTAGCTCTGTGCCTGAGCTAAGTACCAAAATAAGACACTGCTTTCAAAAAGCCTGGGCAGTGTGCATGAGAAATGTGTTGTTTAAGCCAGTAGGCATTCCAGGGATGTGTCAGTGGTACATGCTTTGTTAAGTGCATCAAGAGTTGCCATATATTTTTATTAATTCATTATGGTTGATCTAGTCATATAAACAGGAAATGGCAACAGATTAGCTCCTGGAGAGTGTTTTATATGGGATTACATTTAATGCTGAAATTCCCGTCAAACCCTTAACTTTTAAAATACTGATAACACAGTACATACTGTGCACTTTTTTGAACACTTGAGCAATGCATTCCCAGCAACGCACTCAGAGCCCTAATAATCAAGATTGCATTTAGAGAAGCTTAATTTTCATGCTATTAATCTCTCCAGTGGTAAGAGTAATTATTCAGTACTCACCAAGAAGCAATCCCATAACATGCACAGGGTGCCAGTATGTTAGCATGGTTTGAATGACCACATAGTGAGAATAAATGTTTCTCTCTCACCAGCAAATTATTATGCAGGTCCTTAAAAAAAAGACTGTGAATCGTATTTGCTGGATGTGAAATTCTCTCTGCTATAAGGATAATGTAATTTCTGTTTACCCCAAATGACCTCAAAAGCTTCCTATCTTCCTCTGTATCATCTTTGAGGTCTCCCTTCCAAAAGTCCCTCTCCTTTTATGGATCTTTTTTAACAGCTCCTCCTGTATATTGTGCAGCCCCCTTCAGGTGGGTAAGGCAGAAAGGCAGTATGTGAATAAGGTAAGAACCACTGAATGCTAAATAATAACTTGGTTTTGTGTTGAAGCCTTTTCAATTTCCAGGAAGGAAAAATACCTTTTTTACTGTGAGTTTTCTCTGAAGAAGATGCATCTTCTAACCAATTAATACCTTCCATTGAAACAGATGCAGAAGAGTGAAAGTCTAAAATCAGTGAAAATTTTGGTGTCTTAGATAACATGTCCTCTATCTGTTACTCAAGTTACTACCTTATTAATCATGTATCTCATTGTCTCTTTTGTTTGTTTCCTTCTGCAGCCTCCTGTCATATATTTTGGCTTTCCCGAAGATAAAAGCCATCTATTTTTACTGTATCTAGTACATCCTGAGTCATGATTCAGGCTTGTAGAAATCTCTGTAATACATTTAATAAAATAATAATAAACAAAATAAACACTAGATTTGGAAAATATTGCAATATGAGAACGGTCTATACTGGTTTTGAGCATGTGCCCTCTGCACTTGATAGGCAAATGCTTAGATACTCTAATGTGGATGTTTGTTCAGCCACTGTAAATCTGTGTCCATAACTGTGGCCACTTAGTGATAGTTGCCAGAGGGATCTTTTCTCTCCTTCTGCCATGTAACTTCAATAGGCAGCCATGGTGCCTGCCTCTGGCTGCAGAGGCTATCTAATTGCTGGTTTTTGCTCACTTGCTTAATCCTTCTCAATCTTCTTATTTCTAATTATTATTCCATCATTTATCTCAGTCTATCCTCCAGTTGGTCTACCTCTCTCTGTATAAACTTTGATTAGGATTATTCTTCCCCAGGTGCACTCTCAACTTCTTCTTCACCAGGTCCTTCAATTCCAAGTTTATCAGGAATGTCAGGTTCTCCAGGTCAGGCAAACATATTTCCTCATCAAATGGGAATGAACTCATGTATGCAGTGTACCTGGACTCTACTCTTGGTTTTTTAAGGGGCACAATGCAATGAATAACCCCATGAATCACATGTGGAAGATGCCAAATTCCTGTTGTATGAGCATTCTTGAGGGCCTGAGGGTGCTATTATATTTGCTTCGGGGTTTATGAAAATGGTGAGGAGCCAGGTCTTGAAAGAGGAATTATTAGCTGCAATGAGCCTGCCACCTCTGAGATGAATGTGAGTGATCCTGTAGAAGTCAGTACCACATGCACATTTTCTGGCTTCTCGGCATCCTCCAAAGGGAGCCAGACTCAGTGTCTCCCTTACAGAACAATGCAGTCTAGGATAATATAGTGTGAAAGGAAAGCTCATGGCATGCTCTGAGGAACTAAACCACCACAGCTGTAAATATTACCTTTGCGTCATACAGCACACATCATACTCTGTATAGGGCTGTGCTCTGGCTCTGAAGGCTGCACTGTCCTCAGAGAGTGCTCAGAGTTATGTTAATTCCTCGTACTATAGCTATTACTAAGAAATAGTTCTCTGTTTTAAAGAGATAGTGTATGAAATGGAATTATTTATTTTGGTCTCCAGGAAAGAAAATTGTTGCTATTGTTGCATCTTTATGCTGAGAATTTATCTCCGCTGCTGATGGGAAACACCAGTCTCCTTGGACAGGCAGTGCCCCAGGCTATGCACTGACCAAAGGAGCTGTCAGAGAAGATGACTGCTGTCAGTAGCTCTCTCCACTGCTTCATGCCAGCTTACCACAGGAGGAGAGTGGCTTCTGGTAATCTGCATCTCAATGGAGTTAAGGGAAAACCTCTTGACATAGTCTCCACTGCAGAAGACAACTGCCTCCTCTGTCTCCCAGGCTGGCCTGGCTGTCATCCTGCTTTCCCTTGAATCTCCCCGAGCTTAACCCTTCCTTGTCCAGCACTCCATCATTTATTTCACTTCATCCCTCATCAGCCTGCCTCTTTCAGCTCTCTCCACATAAACTTTGACTCTTCCCTAGACCGCAAAATCGTTAGGCTTTTGCAGAGTGTGTATGCAGCTGTGTTCATGGTCAAATCCAAGTTCTACCTGACAGCCAGAAGGGCCAGGGTGAATGTTAATGTGCAAGCAATGAGGAAACCATTGAGTGTGACCTTGAATCCTAAGCTAACATGACATTATAAACACAGTCCCAGTTATTGCTCATATGCTCTCTGCCTGTCTGAACAATCTCTCTCTATTTCTCTCAAGTTCCCCCCACTCCCCCTCACCAAATTTTCATTGCTTCCTCCACCATTCCTCATTCTCACTGTGTGATTGGTGCCTTTTAAGCAAGTTGAATAGAAGCATTCAAACAGTACAGAAAGGCCACTAAAAAGCACCTGGTTCTGAATGGCTTCACATATGTCCATGCCATAATGAAGCTCAGAGTCTGTACTTGGATACTCAGAGGCCTCTGCAATTTTAAAATTAATCAGTCAGTGATTCCTTAAAATATTTTCTGTACAATCCTCAGTACGCACCTGAGTAAGAGAATTGTGAATTCCTGTCCACAGTGCCATGATATTGCCCATTCGTCCTTCTATCTGAATAACCAACAGATTAATCAACACTCTTTTCCAAAAATATTGACACGAGTGACCTTTGCACACTCACACATGGCAGAGACAGAGTTAGGACCCAGAAGATGCTTCAAATCCTGCTTCACTTAACTATGGAGAGTAAAGCACTATTATACTAAGTAGTTTTTAATTAAATAATAAGGGTTTTGTGTCCTGCTTTGCCTTCATAAAAGTTTGCCAAATTTCAGCATATTCCCCAACCACTGCCATCACTCTGCATTCTGATAATTGTTTTATAGGCAGGAAATCCCATGATTTATTAAATTACTTTTTAATGAACATATAATAGTAACCAACAAGAAATGAAACTAGAGAAGGCAAGAAGGAACCATAATCATAGCCATCAACTCAGGCTAAAAGTGCCAATTCTGATGCTAATTTAATTTGAGATTTAAGATTACAGAAACTGTATTATATTAATTTCCATTTCCACTGCCTCAGCAGTCAGCTAGCATTGGACAGATGGCATCATAATAAAAATATTTTTCTTGCCCCTTATGTATGCTTCCTCCAGTAATTTGCTTTAGCATGCCATGGCATGTCTGAAGAAAAAACAAGGTCTATTAGGACTGTAGAAAACTGGTCTCAATTAGGGCTTCTATATAGTTGTATAAGTTTCTTTTCCTATGGCTTTTCAGAGAAATTACTTTTCAATATCTAGCTCTCATCATAAGCCTGGTTTCAGGTTTGATGTATCAGCAAGAGATGGCATATCATTAAATAAATAAACAGAGCAATAGAGAATGACAGACCAATAAGAAATCCAAGTAGAAATCGTATTATGTCCCTAACTGCATATTTGATTTTTGATTTTGAGACAATTTTTGTGTTTAGGCTCAAAACTTCTGTGTTTTCCCCTTTTACCCAGATGTTGGTATGTTCCAGTCAGCCCTAGTCCCACCTTGGTACTCATGACTCTTATTACAAACCCCTCGTCTAGACTGCATGATTTCTTCCTATTTTCAAATTTCAGTAATTATATAAGAAATGCTGTAATGTTTCTAGACACTCAACCATTCTGTAACAGATGGACAGGGATTATATTAGTTATTCTTTTCAAAGTTCAATAATTTTAATAGGCTTACAACCCTTTTTCCTCTCCTTTTACAAACCCAGCCACCTGTGACAAAAAGGAAGTTTAAGCAGCCATTCAGAATATAGTGTTTTAGCACATAGATTAGGGTAATGTTCTGCCCTTTTAATGAGCTACTGAATACAGAAAAAAAAACATTCTAACTGTACTGTGGTTTAGTGGGTACACAAAAGAACCAGAACTAATCCTGCTTCTGAAGAAGCCCAAGAATACCAGGGACAGCAATGCAATGTAGTGTCTGCCAAGGTAGGTGGCTCACTGGATCAAGTGATACAAGTGAATTCTTTATTGAGAAGGAAAAGGAGAGGCATGAAAACATGATCAACATTCAGGAATGTATCTGAAGAAGGCGCATGACACCTGGTATTTTAGAGGATGCAATGGAGGGAATAAAAAAGTAGGCAGGAAAAAAGACTAGGATGAGGAGACAGGCTGAGATTCATAGAATGGGAGATCTATAAACTTTATGTAAATGATTCTCAGGTTTGAGTTGCTAGAAAACCATGTCTGCAGCAAACATTTCCCAAGAGTCTGCAAAGTCAAGCAGTTGGTATGGAAACTGAGATACATAAGAGTATAACTTCAGAATACCCCTGAGTCAGAGCAAAGACTCCATCAGCACAGCATCCTGCATCTGACAGTGATTCATACCAGTTCCACAGAGAAAAAGCAGAAGAAAGACAACAGGTATAAAGTGACCTCTACCTTCTACATACTTCCTGCAAATAGTTGCTTGGGAGGAAGGCCTTCCTGAGAGGAAAGTTAGCAATCATGAAGGGATCTGTATCTGATTCCCTTGTTAAATAGATTGTATTTGGCTATCCATAACAATAATTTCATATGTTCATTCTCAGTTGCGAAACAATATACGCTAGTTTAAATTTTATAACCTTCTGTCTGAAAATGTCATGGGGAGCAGCCTCTATGCTTCATTAATATCAGCCTTTTAGTACATCTTAACTTGAGGTGCAGACTTTCCAAAAATCACAGCTCAGATGGAGACTTCCAGAGCACTCCCTCCATAAGAAGGATCGTGTTTGGTGCCCTTCCTGTGCCTAATGACACAGGACTTCAAGTCTGGCCATATTACCTTCTCCTCCTTTGGATTTATGTGTGGCTCACTTCTCCATCTAAATGAGCTCAAAATCTTCTGAAACATACTCACACTAGCCAACTCCCTCTTCTGTCCCTATGTGACAGATAAAATGGCCAAATGACTGTAAGTTCGTGCTGAGCTGTGAAGAGGCAAGTGCTGCATCAAGTAAGGAAATGAACACATAGTTTTATCTCTTTAACAAGTCATCCCTGCTATAGAAATAGCTAAATTGAGTCCAGAATGGGAGCATGCAGAGAGATAACAATCTCTTATGATTATACTTTTCCTGGGGGAATTGACAGTTTAACTGGTGAATCTATATATACACACTACACTATGATATAACTGGAATGAGAACGTCCCAAACCCTTCACTCTTCCCCACTACTCTCACAAAGGGCCTGGAAAGATATGGCACCTGAATGAGTTCAGCCTGCCTCCACTGCCAACAGCAGAGCATGCGTTGTGCTCAGTATAACTCTAGAAAGAGTCAGCTTCAACTCCCAACCACTTGCCTGAGTGAAAAGCAATGTGAAGTGTGAGCAAAACTGAATCACAAACACCAAGTTGATCACAGTTTCCTGGTAAGTTACCCGTACTGCTATGCTGCTGCAGAACACCAGAGACCTTTCCATATTAGCTGACCATTCAAAGTCACTGATCAAATATCTAGCAAAAATAGAAAAAATAACAATATAAAAATAATAGAAATAATAAACCCATATTTTTTCTCCAAATTAGTTGTTACTTTCTGTACTTTCAGCCATTGATTTTAGCACATCATCATGCCTGACTCTATTTGAGCAAGCTTCATCATCTCCTTCAATCTGTGCTTTTAAAACATCATAGCTCACCTCGGATTTTCTACTGCAATTACTAGATAGGCTGATTTCCCACAGCATCAAAAAGGCAATATAAGCAGCATGCTCCTCTATTTACTTTTTTGCCACTCTGGTGGAAAACTTGTCTTTCTTTTCCTGCGCTAATCTTGAGGCTGGTAGACCGCTGAATGCTACACCAACCAGCATGGCTTCCAACACCTCATAGTGAGTCATTTATGTCTGAGTGATTGTTTCAAAGCCAAGAGTGCTGTAAGAGAGTAGTGCCCAGGTTCCCCTCAAAGGCAGGCTACAGGACCTAACTCGATGCTTGTGCAGGCTCGCGTATGTAGCATGCACAGCAAAGCCCACTTGTCTCAAAAGAACCATATAAGTAGCACATACCCCTATCAGCTATGTTGGACACGCACAATATGAGCCTTCTCTCTGCCTTCTTCACTTTGTCATGACTCACTCTGGACTGAAGTCATTGTGAAGGCCCCTCCATATGAGTAGGGAATCACTACGGACCCAATGAATAGCACTGGTATGCTGGACCCCATCACCACAATTCTGAAAATCACAGTCAACCCTGCTCCCCAGTCATGCCACTTAATGCCTATCTACAGACTGTGTTTTGAACACCTTTTGCCTTAACTACAATAAATATCTCCATTGTCACCATCATAAGAATTGGGACCTAGTGAAAGGAAAAAAAAAAAAAATCATGTTCTTGGAATTAGCTTTTTGAGCCAAGATGTATTCCCCCCTTTACTTTACTGAGATCAATCATATCCCACCTAGTAAAAGACCTGCAAATCTGAAGGTTGTCTTCTTCTCAAGAGCCAGGAATGCTGTGGGATATGCATAGTAGTCAATACCAACAGCAACCAGAGCAGACAGAGGTCTTACACCTGGATCTGAGGATCTGCAAGCCCCATAGACTACAAATCTCATTTTGAATTTCTCCTTAGAAGTTTGACTTTACCATATGTCTGTACATAATCAAACACTCTTGATTTTAAATACCACAGTATAATAACCATTACCCCATGCTATATTCCTTTTATAGCAACCACCCTCAGATTTGGATAGCATTCTGAAAAATGGTAAGCTAAACAGTTTCAGCTATCTTTACAAATACAGTGAGAGGAAAAATGAAATTACATTTACAAGCAGGGGAGAATTTCCCTTTCAATAATTCCAGGAAAAGCTATTCTTATGGCAGAGATTATAATAGGAATAGGAAATGGTATAGACTTAACCCATTTTCATTACAGTCTTAAGACTGCAATTTTGTGGTTGTAATCTAATGTCATGCCTTTGCTATTAGTAGATTTTCTCCAGAGTCCAGACAGAAGTAGATGTGTTCAGAAAGACCTCAGGAATATCCTGTTTGTCTGGCACTAATTTAAAATGTAATTCTCATTTGATTGGTGCCTCTTTTTTATTTGTGGGTTTTTTTCTAGAATTAAATATACTTTACCTTCAAAAGAAATGTCGTTACTTTTGTTTTAAATTATATGGAAGTGCCCTTTAGATCCTATTGTGAGAACCAACATTCTGTCACTCATATCTCAAAGTTTATTTTGTGATATTATGATCATCTACCTACAAGTCTGATATTCATATTAACAGAGAGGAAGGGAGTGCTGCTCCTGGAGCACCTTCATGTCCACCCTATTCTTTATATCCAAAGTCAGCAGCAAGGTTCCCTGTGATTTCAATGGAAGCAAGACTGGGTCATCAGAACATCAGCATTCAGGCACAGGGAACAGTTCTTTCTCTGTAGTCTAAAAGGTGCCAAACACAATAGTCATGCCAACTAAACACTGAACATTTATAGCAATGAAGAAATCACATACAAGTGTTGTGACTTTTATCTGGTGTGTTTAATAAAACAATGTATTTCCACAGATTTAAGGCTCCCTCCAGAGCAACTCAAAATGAGGAGGTAGCTCTATGTCAGAGGGAGCGCTGGAAGATTACCCTGCTTTAAGAAAGCACAATGACTCCAAGACAGCCCCTGTATGTGGAGGAGTACTGGCTTCTCCCAGTCATTACCAATTGCCAACTGCTTTCCCCTCCATACCCATCCCTCTGCATCACGGAACTGAAGAGTTGTCCCCGCTCTCTGCCCCCGCACTTTGTCCCCAATAGGACAACGGAAAGGGAGCGAGACTGGAACAAAACCTGCACCTCAGACATATACACCCCGATCTTCCTCAAACTCCCAAGCAGATTTTTAAATGAGGTGGGAAATCAGTGCATCTGTTCAGTGTCAAGCAGAATTTTGCCCCTTGCTGATGTATTTCTGGGTAGGATTATTTGTTGGGTTTGCTTTTTTTCTTTTTAAGCCAGCAGCAGATGGCTTACCAGTCTGATTTCATCTGGCAATTCCTCTGCTCCTGTACTGCCTTCATGAACCACTCCATAGCCACAGTATGGGGTAGTTTCAGAGCTTTCTGATGCATAACTCACAGATATTCAGAATCAAGTGAGATACTGACAACAGCAAGTTATTTTAAGTTCTGGGCTTATTTCTAACCAAGGGTTTCTTCTACATTCAATTTCTTCCTAAGCTGTGAACCATTCAAACTGCACTTTTCATATAGTTGAAAGCAGATTTGATTAATATGATTTCTTTGTGAAAATCTGAGAAGATTAAGGAGCAGTGATGTAGAGAACATATGCCCTTTCTCAACATGACATTCTCTAACATTATACAGGGGTCTGCACATCCTTCCAGTCATTATATTTTTCCCACTAGTGGCATCTAAATAGAGAAAAATCTATCATCAGGGAAGAATTTCATTTTTTTCATATTATAGTTTCAATCTCATGTGCAGGTCAACAAATCTGCAGCTTTGTATCGATTTCATTCTGTAACTAGGCAGGAAAGGCCACATTTCAAGGGAACATTTGCAGATTGTTTTTCCTTTGTGTTATGAGGTCTTTTTGTGATGGCCCCTTAGAAAAAAATTAAGAATGGCCAGATGACTTTCTATGCTCAGTGAAGCAAAATGCCAAATAAATATGTTTACAGGCACATCAGTTAAATGTTCTTTCTCTCTGTATCCCAGAGTGTTACTAACCATGGAAACACTTTCCAAAATCAGTGGGGGGAAAAAAATCAGTCCAGTATTGATTGAATATGGTTTCTCATCTGTCTCGTGACCTTTTCCATCATATATCATTAGAAATAGAAAGGTCTTAGCTGCATGCTTGCAGTACCCTCCAGAATACAGATACGAGATTTAGTTCAGCGTTGTGATGAAATGAAGGCGCATGGTCCACAGATTCTAAGGCATGGCAGTGCCAGTATTTGGTCCTTATAATAGGAAATAGAGACCAGCACTTTCAAGCTGATGTAATACAGTATCAGTAGGTCTCTTAACTGTTTTAATGCAATATCTTGGATTGGATTGCACATTGTAGAGGATGCATATGCTTTGCAGCCCTGTAAAGCACAAAGACACAACAAACCTGTTGATTGCATGATATGATCTTTGTTACTTGCTGCTGCAGGGATGTTTCTATGTCAACCAGTCAATATGATTTTCTAACCAGTGTTTGAGGAGATTATGATTATGCCTGTTTCTAAAAGCATTTTTATGAGTCCACTGTGGTAAGTCATGCTGCTGTTTCTGAGAGCCTAAAACTTTGGGTAGCCATACTGACCATAGGCTCTGTGCAAGTCTAGTGCAATAGCATTTCTGATTTTGACACCTATGCTTTCTTGCATTTGGCTGGATTTAGAAGATTTGCATGAATGCCATTGTGAACTGACCCTGACCCTATATATACATGAGGAATTATACCACAAAAACATATGACTTTCCCAATGTGAAAAGCAGAGGCGTTGGTTATGGGATCACCATAGAAAAGTTAAATATATTTGACTTTCAGATACAGCTCTATTTCCACTTTGATGTGAAAACATTGTAGCAAAGCACCAGAAAAGCTGTTATTGAAAATCAGTGCTTTGGAATGGATACTTTCTTCCAGTATCGTGTAGCCTTCTAACTCAGCAGAATGTGTTTTTTGGCTGTTTGTAGCTCCTGTGCAAAATTGCTTGAGAAACTGATTAAGGATGGGTAAAATAGATCTTCAGTATTTAGGATGCTGGATTAGTTCAGATGATAAGCAGCTGTCACCCTTTTACGGTTAATTGCTGGTGTCTGTGTGGTTTCCAGTGGACAGCTGCCCATACTGCACAGGACACAACTAAAATTGGCAGAGACCCAGATGAGAAGCCATTGCAGAGTCCACACAATGGGTGGCTGAAGAGACTGATCAAATCTTTAAGACTGTCATCCCCTTTAGAAATCTTTTCCCATATTCTCTGTGAGACCATGGACTATAGTAGCATGACATCTGACTGATAATCCTGTGTCTTTCAAAAATCATACACACACACACACACACACACACACACACACAAACATTTTTTAAAAAACCAGCTGACATTCCTTCCTGATTTCAGATACCTGCTCAAACCTCTGAGGAGTCTGATGGGCTTGTAAAGTATCTTGCAACTTTCCCTAATCTTGCTTAAGAAGAAAAATAGTATATGCACTTCATCAGTTTGTAAAATGTAAATCTATCCCACTCACACACCATTTCAACTCCCTGCTTTGGTTTCTGGCATTTAAGCAGGCTCTGTTTCTGTTCTAAGAGAGCAGCTTTATTCAGTCACCATAAATAAGAGATTTGTACATTTAGTGGTATGCAATTGCCCTGGTTGTGAATCAATGCAGTATAATGTCTTTTGGCATCATTATAAATTACTTCAAACACAGCTGTGAACTGAAATAACATTTCACAACACAGTATATGCAGGTAGTATTCTAGATAAAGTTCTACAAATTGTTTTGACCAGAAATATATCTGGATAGTAAAACAATGAGTATCAGTCTGCCAACAAAGTTAGAGTACACAGAGAGAACACTTTTTCAGTGTAGATTAAATACTTACAAATGATGATTAATTGCATTTATAAAAAACATATAACTCCCCTAAAAACAACAAAAAAAGGAAAACTTGAGTTAGTGGTGTTTGTGAAGCCCAAGTTTCTTACAAAGAAAAAAACTAAAGATGGTTTGCCTGCAAAAGACATGATATAATGCCACCTTCTGGTTAAAGCATGAAGAAAAATACACCAGCTTTGTATTGAACATTTTTATCTATTCTCACATCGGTTTAACTAGATTATTTCGTGTATCATTTCGTAATAACCATATAGTCTATTACATAGACTGGTTTCTTTGGAACATCACAGTATCTTCACTACTGAACTTTCTGGAGTCTGCATCTTGAAACAAGAATCTTTCTATTTCACATGCTAGCAATGGGTTTTGACCTCCAATTTTAACACACCCACTTTTCATAGACTATCTGATTTTTTTAATAATGTTTCTTTTTTCAAAGATTTAATAAATTTGGCAGCAAAAATGTTTTAAAATTAGGCCTTCATGTATTTTCTAGAGACACTTATGTTATTGGTGTCGTATAGCTACAAACTCTTAACTCTGCAACGTGCAGGGATATTTTCATAACAGCTTGGAGATAAGAAAGATTTCAGTATTATCCAGTTTAACCAAAGTAAGTATCATTTGGCACTAGGAAAGCCAGCAGTTCTTTTAAGATACATTCAATATCCCACATCTCCAGGCCTTTTGAACTGCCAAGTGCTTTAAAATAGTGACCGGACCAAGGTAAAGATAGCACTACTGCTTATTAAAGTTAATAGTTGGAAGAGACCCTGGACACACATACACACACCCTACACCCCATTTCTCCAATTTCACTCCACAAATTTCTCCAATACCCTTCAGTCCAGGCGCAGAGATTGGCCATTCCCTCCCATTTTTGAAGAAACTCTAGGACTGACTTCAGGATACTGAAGTTCTCTCTGAAACCTTCAGCTATTCCAGGATCATTTACAAGGAGGGTAAACCCTTGTGTGTCCCATTCCTTCTCTCCCAGGCTGCAGGATCCTATGGACCACTGTTGTTTACAGAAATTCTCTCTATGGAGTTGAACAAATGGAGAAGTTGAGCAAACTGAAGAAAGGAAACTTGAGTATGGTGGGTTGGATTGGTGTTGTTTCCCATTCTGATTCACCAGCTCATTCAGAAATCCAACTTGCCTTTTCCATATTCTCCCTACGCATCAGGCAACAGAGAAAGTGGGAGAAGTGTGCAGGGAGAGCCAACTGCCACTGCCCCTGAGGAGTAGCACAGAGGAGCTCCATGAATGCACCAGTGTGACCCAGCCCACAGTTATTGCAACATATTTCCACAGCTTTAGACTTACAGATATCAGAATTGGCCCTGATGGGTAGCACATCCCTGAACAAGAACCTGAGCTCTTTATAGGATATAGGAATAAAGTTGATCAATGCAGAGAATTATTATATTGTAAAACTACAGCAATGAGGGCACTGTGACAATTATTCAACTGATTTTCCTCAAGGAATTTTAATGAGGATTTCACACTCCATAACCACATGCTTTAAATTCTGTCAGTAAAAATGTTAAATGCTTCTGTTAAAGTAATGTGACACTGGTTTTACTGCACTACTCCTTGCAAGGGAATGATATTTTAAAGAGATGAGAGCATGGACACTTTTTTTCAGATGTTCTGGGAATGTTTTCAATTACTTCATGTTGTGGCTGAATCCCTCAGTATGCCACTGAACCTAGAGAAAATGACAATTCTAGCCCTGTAGTGGAACGGTTGTGGAAATTCCTTCAGCTTTCCCTGAAAGCTCTGCTCTCCGTGTAGCTGGCAACATTGTGTGTAATGAATAAGGAATGCTTATGGTGGGATTAAAAGTGGCAAAAGCCATCAATTTTACACAGAAAGTTCCAAAGTTAAACTAATTTATTTGCAATTATGGCCACCACAAGTTATTGATTGTTACTGTTAGAGAAAAATTAAGTTTTTTGTTCCCTATGCTTAGATTTAACCTCATTACTATGGCAGTGGGATTCAAATAAAAAGAGATCAATTAAGAGTTTGGAAACTCAGTTTGTATTCTGGACTCAGCCACTGATCTACACTGAGATCTCCAAGGTTTCATTTTTCTATGCTTCTCTTTCACTCTTTTCTTGCAGATTGTAAGTAACGTTTTCAAAAAAGATTGACTCTCACTATGCGCTTCTCCTATGCTTTGCTTAATGAGGTGCCAAATTCACTGAAGCCTCTAAACTTAACTATACTGTATATAATAACATAATAATGCACAGAAACCATCCTTCAAAAACTGAAACTTAGAGTTTGTTATTCCAAATTGCCACTACTTTCCCATGCCTTTGACATGGGTTGCTTTGTAGTTGTTCACGGACATGTCCCAGAACTTTCAAACAACATGGCAGTGTTTAAAATGCAAAATGTGTGAAAATATCTTTCAGGTAATCTGCACTAAATCATTCAGTACTGTGGTCATTTAAGTATTTCCATGTATATGGCATGGTGTGCTTTTTTTGCTCGGATCTTTTTTAAGGTAAATAATCACAAAAAACTAAGTAGAGCTGTATGACCTCCTCGAACACAACAATATACATTTAGTTTTAAGCAATTAGTGTCTCCATAGCTGTTTATGCCAGACCACTGCAATTTATAGCTCAGTGAAGCAGAATCGAAATTTCAAGTTGGGGTTTTACATTCTTTCCTGGTTTAATTCTACTATATTTTATGAAATTACACCAGAAATTAATATAGCCCAGCAACAGAAAATTACTATCTGCCACTTTGGGTTTGGAAATGTGTTCTGAAAGGAAGATGTCTTTCATATTGCACACTTTAATGTCTCTCAGTCATAGTAACTAAAGTCTTGATCACAGATATTTCATGTGGATGGCTCTTCCTCATTCACTCAGTTCCACTCATACCAACTAGATAACTGGGCAAAAACCACCCAAGGGAGTAAAACCAGAAAGATTTTTCCACTCCAGCAATAGGTCATACATTTTAAAAAAGGATTTCAGGGAAGCATCACAAATTAAGATAGATATGGGTGTTTAGTTGAAGAGAATCCTCAGCACTGAAAAGGGGAGAAAAAGAAAAGAGAAAATTCTGAAATTTAGGAAGGGCTGAAAGAGAAATCACAATGACCAACGCTGAAGCAATTAAAAATGCAAAGGCTATAAAGAGCAAGAAGTGTCAAAGTAGATTATGATTAAATATGGCAGTATGTATTTTGAAGCAGTTATGAATGAATCTAAAACTAAGAGTAAACTTTCTGGTGTAAAGTATAGGTGATTCAGAAGACTTACATGAAATCAAGCTCTCCAAATCTCTCTCTAGAAGCTGTGCTGCTTTTACAGGGACCCTCAGCACTCTGATGAAGGTTGGTGAGTTCTAAAGCTAAACCTGAATGAAATCATACTAACATATACATAGCAACATACTAACAGGAAACCAGTGCAGTATCCAGCCTACAGCAGTGACTGACGTCTGCTGCTCCAGAGGAAGGTGGAAAAAGGGACTTGGCTCAATCAGAAGTGCCTTGCACTGCATGAGGGAGAGAAAATCCTTGTTAATAATGTTTGCGGGGACTGACGCATTCCTCGAGCTTATGCCACCTCACGTATCTCCCTGGTGTCTAGCTTGGACAAAAGGGATGACAGCTCTGGCTCCTGGGGATTCACTCTGTCACAGGGGAGCTGCCTTCCCTTGCAGCTCTCCCTCAAATCAACTTGCAAATTAGCATGTGGGAGCTCACTCCTCTGCATGGCCAAGCAAGATTAGAGAAAGTGTTTCCTTCTTGTGGTCCTTTTGGTAAGCACCCACTGAAGTGAATGACTGCACAACAAGTCAGTTATTCTTCTGTTAAAATAAACTGCCTTTTTTAAAAAGGCATCAATAAAGCAAATTTTCCATTAAAACAGTCATTAAACAAATTTTATTTTAAAAGCATTTATCAGCACTGAAGGACTCAGAGAAAGAGAAGAATTAGGGAAGCCATAGCCAGTCAAAAAAGAAGGGAAGGAGGAAAAAAAGAGAAACTGATTTCTTCTGAATGTGTTCCTTAAGATGAGGAAGTAAAAACGATCATGAAGAACAAAGGGAAAATGTAGCATCTGCATTAATCAGCATTAAGCACTTAAAACAAGAAGCTTCAATAACTATGCAAATTCAATTTTTTTAATTTCTCCTTTCTATCCTTCCTCATTGATATTCATGGGGCAGTTACCATTATTTGCAAACAAAGATAAAAACCGGTATTTACTCTTGCTGGAAAATGCAGTTATAATTTGCTATGAATGCATTCAATTTAGTGTGAATCACTTTGTAAAGCCTCCATAATATAAACCAAAACAGAGCTAGACAAACAAGGAATTTTATTAGTTTACTCACTAAAGAAAAAGAAAATGTAATCAGCTGGATTTTACTCAAAAGAGACATTCTATGGGTTTGGAAAAATAGGGGATTTTTGGGGGGCAGTGGGGGATTAAGCTAAACTATAGTGAATTTTGCTTTCATTTTCAAATATTTTCTTTTTACAATGAACCATTATTAAATACCTAAAAGAAGTTTATTTTCAAATGTCAAAAGTAAACATTCTAGCATTTCTAAATGAAACTTTTGTTTTTCTTCATAAGTCCATAAATTAAATGCTTCTTTTTTATATAATACCTGTTTTACTCTTTATTCAGCTGAATTTATCTGCAGATTATTCATATTCACAGTTTTAGTCACCTAAAAAATTCTGTTTTGTACTATCCACCCAAAATATTTAACACAATTTCATTAAAAAACAGGAGCTACTTCCCATTTCTTGGGAGCTCAATTCTGCACCTGAAGACTCAGGACATATTTTGAAAATGACTGTTTATTTGTTTGGCTTGGCTTAACTATGCTTGGTTGAGTAAAACCAGGCCAAGTTCCAGTAGATCCTGGAGTGACTTATATGTTTGGCTGGAAACTCCCAAATGCCTTTCCAACAGGTTTCATGACGAGTGCTAAAATCTCTCAGCAAGTGAGAACGACTCTACTGGTCAGGTCTACTGGCTCCGAAAGGCAACAAACACAGGACAAGTTCATCTAGAGCTTCTCATAATACAGGCAAAATGGAAATTTACCACCTCAAATTTCAAAATTCAGAGGTGGGCTACATCCGTCAGAGGTGGCCTGATAAGAAGTCAGCCCTTATGGCTGCTGGTAGAGTGGGGAAAACAGGGGAAAGACTGCTGCTGGGAATGGACATCCTCCCTCTGTCCCAAATACTAGCAACTGCTCCAGACACCTGAGCAGAAGCAATCATGAGTCCTCAAGCTATGGCAGAGGGAAAGCAGGCATAGAGACATAAGGATGATCGTAAGTCAGATGAAAGGACCATTTGGTTCAGCATCCTGCCTATAGCAGTGGCTAAGAGAGGCTGGGGAAGCACACAAATGAAGACAAACATAAGTAATGTTCCCCTGGCTTCTAGCACTCTATGAGCTCCAAGATTTTCTGAGCCAGAAATGGCATCTTCGTGTTTTACAGTCTGTAATAAGTTCTTCTACTGTGGATTTATCTAATCCCTTTTGAAGCCATGTAAACTTCTGGCATCCTCAGAATCCTGTGCAAGTGCCATCAACAATTTAACTACCCTTTATGTGGAAAAGCCCTGCTTTTGTTTGTCAAACCGGCTTTTCCACACCCCTATGTGTGCTACCTCCCTGCGCTACTCACAATTTATAGATTTCTGTTTCCTCCTCCCTCAGGCATCTCTTTTCCTGCTCAGGACACCAAGTTTATGTAGTCAGTCCTCACCTGCAAGCTATTTCATAACTTTGAGCACCCTGTCACCCTTTTCTAGTTCTGCTTTATCATTTTTGAGATGTAGAGGACAAGACCATATACAGTCTCCAAGATACATCCACCTAGCAGATCTACGCAGTGCTATATTGATTGTTTCTATTTTGTTTTCTATCCCTATCTTTGTAATTTTAGACCCAACCTCAGGTGCATCAGTTTACATCTTCCAACACTGAATTATATCTGCTACTTTATCATCCAGCCAGCACTTTCAGATTCCTCCAAAACTACCCTGAATTGCTAGTTCTGTTTAAAAAAGCTGTCTCACTTCATTTTGTTGACTCCCTTAACCAGACATATATGTGTTTGAATGCACAGAGCTCAGCAATTATGTCTGTGGGTTTCCACTGCTGCGCCAATCAGTTCTCCTTTTGGTTTCTTTTTCCATGTCCAAACTTGCTATTTAAATATTCTAGATCCCTTCAATTTGTGCCACATCACTTAAATTCCTTAAGAGCATTTGATGAAAACCTCCTCAAAATCTTTCTGGAAAACCCAGTAGAACATAACAATAGGATTTTCTTGTCCAATTCTGATTGATTCCTTCAAAGAAATCCACATTTTTGAAAATAATTCCCTATGTAAACACAATGCTTGTGTACTACTCAGCAAATCATATGTACATATATTCATTGGTTCTGTTCTTTATTATAACAATCATATTTATATATGTCCATTTGTTCTATTCTTTATTATAACTACTATAAATTTGCTAAATGTAGATGTCAGATTTACTAAGATTTCTATATCCCCAACTCCCCCATTAAGCCTTTTTTTTTCCAATTTTATCATTTTCTTTTCATAAGCAAGGGGGAAATTTTAGAAGACTGTATGCCACAATTAACTGTTCACTCATTTTATAGCTAACTTCCTATATAACTTTTAAGTGAGCATCACATGCTTTGGATTATCTGTTACTATTTCTTTTTAAAAAAAAAACAACCAAACAAACAAAAAACCCCAAACAAACACCAAACAAACTATTTCTAACTATTGTTATCCATTTTCTTCAAAGACGTCTTTTACCGATACTTCAGTTTATAACAGATCTGAGATTTCCCATTTATAAATACTCTGGAGTAAGCATCCACTAGCTTCCCACTGTGAATATGGCTTTAATTTATTAATTTATTAATTTATTGTTTCTGCTTTTATAGCTGGATCATTTATTGATCTCTGCACACTGGTTAAAGTATTTTCAAATTCTTTAGCAAAAAGTGCAAGGATGGTCACCCCATTAACCAAATCAGCTATGGTACCTTCCTATCTGTATTACTGTCTTAAATTGCCACAGGAAAAAAAGGGAAGGAATAAATTATACCCCAAAGTTATTATGTCTTTATTAATGTCTAATGATGCTTGTGATGGTGGTGATCTTGACTTCACTGCATTTATTTCCAGCACATCACAGCTATTTATATACAGCCACCACAGAAAGTGTAAGGACAGGCCAACCTGTGGTGGAATATCCAGGGAGGATTTGTGGAGCACACAGCCAGCACACTCTCTTCATTACCCTTCCCCTCTTCCTCCTTTGAGGAGATTACTGACAATGACTGTCCTTGCTACTCAGGAAAAACTCTTATCTTCTTCAGCTTCCCCAAAGCATCTGTGAACTCCGGACCACAATCTGTCCCCATTTGTTTTATTTACAAAATATGACAAATCGGTATAAACATTCCCCATCTCAAGCAAGCTCAGTTTGTTATTTAAACTGGGCTAAAAGTATAGATTAGATACTGATGAAGCTAACTTTGAAGTTGCCATATTTAAGTTAAACATTAGTGAAATCAGAATCCTTTGTTTGAAGCAGAGGTTGATAAAGAAAGCAAAAGGAATAACAGTAAGCAGATTCAAATACATGGTGTCGACACATAATTGCTTAGACAAGCGCGCTTGCCACTTCTCAGAGCCAAAGGCATTTCCCTCCTCATCAAGGATTTCACAGAAAAGAAACCTGGCTGTGCAAGCTAGAATGATGCACTTTCTAATCTAAACCCTTCGGGGAGTGAGTCTAAGGTGGTCAAAGCCCACATACCACATAGAGGCCAGACAGTGACAGGTACTGGCGTTATGTCTGAGAGTTATGGCTTCTTTGTAGCTTAGCCATAGAAATTAATAATCATGCCTTCCATCAAAAGCAAGACTAACATATACTTATGACACATGAGGCTGTGCATCTTACCTTCCACTCACGGACTGAAGAGTAGTTCGTCTGTAAGAGGATAACAACTTAACAGTGGAGGAAGGTGGTTTCCATTGTAGGTCAAGGCAATCCCAAATTCCGTCATTTGTCTTAAGGTCTGAGTTTTGGCTAAAAGTCAAGAAAACATGAAAATATTTTTAGCATAAAATCTTTCAATGGGAAATGCAGATCTATCTATAGAATGGAAAGTTTCAGTGATTTTCCTTTTTAAATAAAACCTTAGAACATTATTTTGAAACTGTAAAAACATCTTTTGGCATTTTTTTCAATATATACTTTAATTTCAAAATTGGAGTTAATTTAGAGTTAAAGTATTAGAAAAACCCAACCATAAAATCTGTAAGGTCAGAGTTGAAAGAAAGCATGGTGACCATATTGCAACATTTCAGCCTGCATTCTGATTACCCATTCAGTTATTGTTCCTGTTTGCAAAAATGCATTTTGATTATCCACTCTGCTTTTAGACAAGGAGACTCTCTGAAATAGTGGAAATTTCATAGAATAGGCAAGCCGATTCTCCTCCCAAGTCCAGCTAAAACCTTAGTTCAGAATTCTCCATTGCCCTGTGATATCTTTGGTCACAGATTAACATATGATTTAGAACAGAGGACATTTTTATATTTGCAGCATTTTGAGGGGTATAAAACACAGACATCCTTATAAAAGAAACCTGAAGCTAAATCTTGAAGTAATATACACAGAAGTGCAGGATTTATATCAAACTGGCATCTAAATTTAAATTTAGGAGGAAAAGTGGTTCCTAACTGGATGGCAATTTTGCTAGAAGGTTCAGTGGCACCTAGACTTTCCCTCAAATTTCTACATAGAAGTAGCATTGATTTGAGTGGTTGCGTCAGCTACACATTTTTTTATCAAAGAATCCTATCTTACCTTCATCCCACTGCTTCTGACCTTGCTGTTACCATAGTGCCCCCTTATTCACACACCACGGTATTGGTTTCCTCTGAAACTGATATTTGAGATCAGGAATTTACCCATAACTTTCAATGTTCTTCAAGACTTGACCCCTCTGTTCTTGTATAACCTGGTCCACATTTTTGTTCCCTCTTGTAACCTACTTTCTGTTTCCCATTTATCTCTGCTACCCCATCACTTTTCAAGTTGACTGTGTCAAAATACGGTGCTTTTGCACAGCTGACCCCAGTGTGGTGAAACACAGTTCCTCTTGATATCTACAGATTTGGGAGATAAATTCCCTCACTCTACCTCTCCCAGATTTTGATGGCCTGTCTCATAGGGTACAAAGTGTGGTCAGGCCATGAGATATGGCTTTCATTCTCTCCAGACCACCTCCCTCTCCAATTTTTTAAAGTTAACAGCAGACTGTGTAAAAGAATCAGAGCTCACAGCAGAATAATTGGAGTCATCCAAGACTCATACAAAGGTCATGTAGGTTAGTACATGGAACCTGTGATCAGGCAATGGCTGAGAGGGATTTGTGATCCAAGCCAATATTACTGCTTAGTGTAATTTAAGGGAGAATTTTAAACAAATTCATATAGGAAAAAACTCCCTTTATGCTGTGCTCCTTGTCGCGAAGTTTATGAGAGTAGTGTGCAATATTGGACATACAAAGTTCCTGTCCTCTTGCTTTCCTGAAAAGTATTTATGGCTGTTGTTACAGCCTAACTCTGCCACCAAGAGCTTGCTTCCCACATAAATAACCTTGAAGACACCTCAACTACATTTAAGAATTAATTCCTCTTTGAATATACTGTCTTTTAAAAGAGTGTGCTTTGATTTTGAGAGAAATATGAATTAACTGGGAATATGTTAGTTTCGACACTGCATTAATTTAGAAAAATAGCTTTGTTTTACTTGTATAATTTTGTATTTCAGAAAACCCTGGAGACAGTGGCACTACTCAGTTTTCTCAAATTATGAGAAGAAAAAATGTTCTTTCGTATTTTTCTTATTTACCATCATTTTTTCATTACTGTTCCAGGTTAGTTTCATTTTGATTATAAATTTTATGACCACAATACCTAGTCACAGCAGTCAATCATAAGAAGCACAATGCCAGGTGCTTACAAAGCTGTTTTGTATTGTAAATCATTGTTTGCATTACAGTAGATTCTTGAACCATCACTCCAGTATGGCTAGCACTAAAGAAAAATTGAATAAGATTACTTCTTCGGGATTCTTTTGTAACTAACTTCATTATTCATTTATGTTAAACCAAGACTTAAAAATTAATGAGAACCAAATTCTAGGTATATCTTGACGTGCTATTGCTGTCCTTATTGAAGCACAAGGTTTTCTGTACTTTTGACCAGACTCCATAGAGGGAAGTTTCTAATCAAGGTCAGGAATTAAGCATACACCTTTTGGGGCTAAATTTTCTCTGGGCAGGAAATGGAGACACTGGTGTGGCTGAAGAACTTGACCAGACTGGCTTGTGGTTTTGTAAAAACAAACAAAACAAAAAAATATATTTGTGCTCTGACCTTAACTTCCCTTAGAAATAACAGTGCATTTCTCTTTCTGTCAGCTAACAGTTCTCACCTGATGCTAGCTTGTCGTCATGTAAATTAACTTGAGAAGTCATGCAGTACACAGAGAAAATTTTACCTCTTGCATTCAGATTTGTGGTAACTCTAAAATCAATATAAAGTAACCAATAGTAATCTCTAATTTGCAAAAATAGAATTCAAATCTCTGTTTCATCAGTTTCTGGAACTCAAGCAAAATAGCACTTTAAAGGATGTAGTTGGAAAATCAGCACTCTTTTATCCTATTTACAGTTCACCTTTCCAGCTGTGCAGTGCCCTTACTTGTGTGTACCATTTCAGGGCATTCAAACATCCATAGTGTTACTACAAAGCCCAGACTTGCATTGAACTTTATCAGTTTGTAAAGTCTCACAGGCTCAGGTGATCTGGGCCTTTCAAGGAACAGTTCAGTTAAGCCCTGCCTCAGCAAGAACAAAGACTTGATAAATGTTTGTCTCTTCATACCACACTTCCCTCCTAAACTGACTGCCATTGACTGTCAGCAAAAATGGGTAAGAATCCAAATGGGTGGAATTCAGAATAATGACTATATCTAAAACATGGGGGTTTTTTGCTAAAGAGAAGTTTTTGCTTTATCAGTCCCTCACAGTAGGTCTTTACTTTACAGGCCCTATTAAGCAGTGCTTCCAAAATGTGCTTTCTGCATACTTTACAGACCTCTTCAGTGATGCAGGCTTGTTGGGTTTGCTAACCAGCAAATACATGAGTTGTAAACATTCCTCAGGAGTGCAGCATCCCACAGCATAAAGAACAACTCCAGGGATTCTTTTTCCCCACTCTCTTCCAGGTCTTCTAATGTGTAACAGATGGTCGCTATTATTTCTCTTTTTGGTTTCTATTCCTTTTATCTTCACACAAAGTATTTCACCACCACATATTTGTACTGTCAAATTGCACCATGGTGGAATTATGCACATTTCTGGAATGTGGGATCATCTCTTCAGTTCTTTGCCATTCCTACCACTTCCAGGTAAATCCTCACTTTTGCTGACATTCCACTTCTGAGAATCATCTTACAAATGCCATACTTTCTCATTCTCCCTACATCACAATCTCCATAGTTTAGAATAATTTTCAGTTTTACTGTTGTTATTTCTTTGCTTCTCATTTACAGTAAAACATCTGAATACAAAATTACTTATAATACGCAATGTCCTTTACGATAAATTTGGTACCAGAAAGCACCTCAATTTGGACAAAAGTTTATGATCTTCCAGTGCTCACATCACCACTAGGTTTGTCATTGGTTTGGTACCCTGTTTTCTTCCTCCAGACATAATCCTACAGTGTTAAAAAGTGTTCAGACACACTATTCAGATATTAATTTCTGTCTTTATGGGATCATGACCGTCTCCTAGGGAAACTATCCCATCCTTCATTTTCATAAGGGCTCTTCAAACAGTAGAAAATGCCTTTCAATTATTATCATATAGTCTGACACAGAATTTAAAATGAATAGTATGGAAAAAAAAATAAATACATCAGAGACCTATTCCTAACTCCTGTAACAAAAGCATCAGCTGGCACTCAATTATTTAAATAGTTGGTCTACATTTACACTACTCTACTTATAGTGATACACAATTTATTGTTGAACTCATTTGTTCAGTCTGGCTATGATTAATTTCACAAATTTCATTATTATTTAAACTGATCTTCTAGGGTAGACATCCTTTATATTGTAGTCTTATCATATCTGTAAAATAAGCTAATGTATTTCAGCAAATGCATTCTGTCATTTGCAATTATGCTACAAGTCCATTCATTCCGAGCAATAAAGCAAGAAATATTTTATTCAGATCTTATATTCTTCTGAAGATAAACATGTTTATCAAAAGTTTTGTTATGGTTTGTGTTTGTGAGAGGTTAAGGAAATGACAAATTAACTTTGGAAAATATATTTCTTCAGAATGTTTTACCCCACTTCTGGTCCCAAGAGCTATGCCTTCAATGTGCTTGAAAAGATTTCTATATTGGCAACAGGAACATGAGTTTTAATTTAAACAAAACAGGTATTATAGAAGAAGCTGCATATGAAAGCAGCAAGAAGCCTTTGAGGTTGAAGAGGTCTTTATTATCTTCCTAAGGGGCCTGTTTAGCTCTGGCACGAGAAGTAATTTATACACATCTAGTCTTCTTTATTTTCACAGGAATAATTATTTCTTCCTGTTACAGTTTTCCTTCTTTTGCTGCTTTCTCCCTAGTGCAGTTTAACCTCTTTGTAATATATAGTTAGAAAACATTGCTTGCAACATTAATTTCAAAGAGGTATCTCAACCTTCTTTGAAGGTGGCTTTAGTTCAGTATATGCAGTATTTCTCCTACATTAAGATTCTTTCCAAATTTAGTTAGCTATTTTTATCAAAGATGAGCAGAATTGCTTACAGTACAAGAAGCGGAAAATACAGGTTCTGACAAATGTAAAAAGGAACAGATCACAGATGACAGTCAGAATTGTGGGTTATTGTAAGTTGCATACATTCCTGATAGAAGTTATCTCTCTATCTAGTATGCATTGGGACATCCTTGTTACTCTATCTTTACTTATACAGTTCAAATGTCAACCTAGGTAGCACAATAAAGGGCCAAGGTGGCAGGTAAAAAAAGGCACCCAGAAGTGGTCTTATATCAAAGAATTGATATGAAACTTAGACTAAAAATCTACAGTTTTGTCAGCTATGACTGGATAAATCTGTGTATGTGATTAATCTCTCATTTGAAGTGGAGAAGCTGCGAGCAGAATGTAGTGAGTGGCAATTGCTACTCTGAATGATCTCCTAATCAATTCATACAGGGCCATGTAACTATAGGAAAGGAGAATATTATTTTCCCAGTGTTGTGAGCCTCCTTTGCTCAGCTCAGGTTCACAAAAAGAAGCAAGGGATTTTCTCTTTATTATACTTTCTTCAATAACACACAACGCTTCTGTAATTTAAAATTCTCTCATTACTTTGACACTGATTGAAGCAAAATATGATCTACTTTCCTTTTCCTCTAAAAAGCTGGTTTAGATCTGCTGCACAGAAAACAAACCATAAAAATGTGGTTTTGTCAGTTTTATGCAAGTAGACAGGACTTAAAGACCTGTAGGGTTAAAGGTTGAAACACTTTTAATTCATCATCCAGCTCTAGTTCTCAAGTGTTTGGCTGTTCAATTTTGCAAGCACAAGACAGCAATTATATGTGGAAATTTAGAAATTAGAACTCTTATCCATCCCAAGTATTTATAGAAGGGCACAATTTCAGAAAAAAAAAAAAAAAAAACAAAAACAAACAATAATCCAGATTTAAGGTGTGTAAGGGGACATACAAGGACTGAAATATAGTTTGAAAGTGTACCTCCCAAAGACAGAATCTGATAAATGTTTGCTGACCAGAATCCCTGTATGTGTATGTAAGAGGTAGTGGTTCTAAAAAATGCCCTTGAAGTAGAAAAGCATTTCTCCATAACTTTATGCGTAGCTGGCTTGGTTTCTTCGACTATGCAGGACCTCTATGCACCTCCAAGAATTATTATTATCCAACTCTGTAGTGATATAAAGCAAGTGAAAAACACCAAGTTGAACATTCCACAAACAAATATAATGCGTATTTAAACTGTGAAAATTGTGCTCACTGCAAACTAATGCTAGGTTTTACTAAATTTAAAACCATAATCTTGATATGGGGTTTGATTTTCAGAAGGACAGTCACTTTTTGTACTTACAAGAAACTGCTGCAATTTTCCAATCAAAAATTTGCACAAGCCTGTTATTCCAGGACTGATCCTCCTTCCAAAAATCAAAAGCAAAAGAAGGGCTCATCTGATATTCAGGAGCTTGAAACTATTCTTTTTAATTTCCACTTTTTTTTCTTTCATTGTCAGCTTTCCTACTCTCCCCTTGATCCACTGGTGAAACTAACTTGAGAAGTTTGCCCCCTCCTCAGTTATTGTGAATGACCAACACCACAAAAGAATGATCTACAGGTTACAGCTCATGCAGATTTAAATCCAATAGCCCTGCTAACCAGGGGCTCTCTGCATCCCCAGTTCATCAAACCCCCCACTCAATTCTGCTCAGAAAAAATGTAGTGAATTCAGGACAAGACCCTACAAGTTCATTCACCAATGCTTGCTGAAACCTGACAAGCTCCTTCTGAAGATAAATAGACAGGTAGACATTATAAGCTCATTGTTTCTCTATTAATCTTCAAAACACATGCCATGGCCATGTGGAACACAGGACTGTGACAATGCTTTCAACAGGACCTACAAAAACCCAAGTCTTTTGATTCAGTTTACCCAACTGAAGGACTTTCCTAAGATCAGAGAATTTTCTGTGGGTTGAGAATTTTAAGATCTGACTTTCACTTTCTGGAAAGCTAACTTACGCATGAAACTTGTAAAGTTTGCTTGCAGTTATTAGAAGCTAGTATCCATGTTCTCTTTCATATACTTGCCTGTGCAATCCAGGAATCAGAGATGTTGCCCCCTGCTTCCTTTTTAATTGTGAATACCACTCTCTTGAAAAAGAAAGGATGAAAAATGGTGCTACAATGATTTGGGGAGAGGATAGTGAATTAAGTAGAAATAGTTACATTAAATCTATTTACAAAGTTATTCTGCATAGCTGACTAGGAAGAGCTGACATTGGCCATTAGAAAGAATTTACAGTAAGTTCCACAAAGAAGTATTGAAAATGGTTTGATGTTTGCAAAAAAATACATTAATTCTTTATTTGAATTATATTTATACATTAGAAACAATATTTGCTTAAGAGTGGGACTATGTATCAGCAGAAATTCCCAATGCAGGAGTAGTTCTACACTCAAAAACCACTCTGCCAGTGTTACTTCTTTTGTTCAGGAAATCTGCCTAAGGAATACTATCAAAAGAAGACATCTGCTAATACTAACTGTGACTCCATTACACAAATTATACCAGCAAAAACTTTTTCATTTCCTTGGCTCCTTAAGAATGACAGAGGAAGGATTCCTCTAGCAAGGAAAATGAGCCAAGTATTTGTCAAGTGTTCGACCACGCTGCAATGAAGAATGGGACAGCTTTCTGTCTTCAGAGGAGGGGCGGATTAGATTGCTTTCAGCCTCTTACCAAAGTTTCTACTGAACATTCTGCTACAGAATATGTCCCCTGCCACATGTACCCCAAAAATGTAAATTCAGGGACAGAAGCAGTAATCTTTATTTCAAAAAGAAATAAAATTCTGTTGCATTTGGAATGAAGCAAATTCAAGTAGCAATACTACTCAATTAGAACAGTAGTAACTGGAACATAAGTGAAAACTTAAGAGCAGTTTGGAAACTCATCCTCCTAGACTCCTTTGAAGTAATTTGCTGAGGTAGTAGCATGATATTCTAAAAGTAATTAGTCTGGTAAAAAGAAGAGGGGAAAAAACCCTTTTAGCTTCTTGCCATGTTTTCTCAACTTCATGTTTCATTATGGATATCCAAGGTACAGTGACAAAGAGACAAAGAGAAGGTGAAAAAAAATTCAGTCACTAAAAGAATATTTATTTTAATCATCTTGATTAGCCTTAGTTGTTATTAGGTCAAGCAATTTTTATTCTATCTGTGGAATATAACATAACACCTCTATAGGTCAGATTTTCAAACCATACCTCAACTCAGTGCATAGTTATATGAAGCAAAATCTCTTGCATGTGCCCTTTTTCATGTTAAGGGTTGAGAGCAAAAGTGATAGAAATGGCATTAACATCAATCAGCCTATATAAAAAAGAAGCAGGCACAACCAGAGCACAGGAGTTCTGGATTTCAAAGTTATTATTTGTTAACACAAAAGGTAGCTGACAGAAGAACACATGCAAGTGACTTAGGCATCTATAAATTGCGATCACACTAGGTCTTTGAAAATTGACCCTCATTAAATTTGCAATAATTCTTTCTTATACTATCTGAACGGTGTTCTAATTGTTTCATTGTAACTAGCTAGATTTAATGTTAAATGTGTCTGGCATTTTAGATATTTTTATCTTTCAGAGCTCTACATTCAGAACAAAGTCAGTGCTGTGGATCCGTCAGCTGTACTGGAAACCTGCAGTGAATATTCTTCCCACATTACACACAGTGAACTTTCATTAATATCAGTACTGGTTTGGTGCATAGAATACACAATACACATCTATACTGCAGCTCATGAAACACAATTTTGCTTCCTGTATTAAATTTCAGCTCTTTTATTGATTCTTTTCCTACCCACACCCTGCCCGCCCCCCCCTCCCCCCCCCCACAAGGATAAGACTAAATTGCTTGCAGACTTCATTATAAAATTATAAATTGAGGGCCAAAAAAAATCAATTATGGAGACATGTAATGATTAATATTTCACTAACAAACAAACTTTCCCAGTTTCCCCATGTGTTGCTTATTTTGTAAGAGAAACAGAAAAAATAGCTTTAAAAAATAGTTTTAAAACATATAAAAGTGAAATATAGTCCTTTATTTCTGGGGAAGAGAATCTACAAATTTAAATCATTAAACCGTAATTATACTCTGAACATTGGAAGGATTTGCAGTAAAAATATCAGTTGAGATTAAGTCAATAAAATTAATCACTCGTGACCCTGAAGGAGCAAAAGAGTTGAAAAATGCTACAAAATTGAAAGCTACCATGAGTGAAGGGACTTGGGGAATTCATTTTAATTCACCACAGACAAGTTCAAATACAAGCTGTTCTTTGTTATTGAACCTGAGGTATTATTTTTCATACAGACGCTCACATCTGACCAAGCCATAATCACATACTATAGAGTTTTCTTTATCTGATTGTAGACGTTTCCTGGTTTAGCTATGTATTAACAATGAACTGCATATGGATGGGGTGGTGTCACAGAGTGGACTATATTCTGCTCATCTAACCACATCTATCAGTGTATTAAGTGCCTCAAAGCTGGGACTTGAGCAATGGATAGTAAAGTTGGCCTTAAGTCACTGCTCTCTCCTTTACATGGGCCTAACAGACATTTTATATTGTGTATTCTTTGCTTTTCCAGCAGAGTAGGCAGCTCTCCTGCAGTTGCCTAAGAGAAGGTTATGAATTGCAATAACCCCTTCTTTCTCATCTATGTTTAATGATTGACTGTGCTGTCTAAAATAGTACTTCTCAAACCCCAAGGTACATTCTATCCATGAGAAACTGCAAACAGCAAACGCAGCCATCTCCGCTCCAAGGATCCACATGCTATGATGATGGGCAGAGACTTCTCAGCAAAAATTATCTAAGAAATGAGATGGGAATTTGAACAGGATGTAGGAAAGGTTGTGTAAAGGACACATGATCAACCACCTAAGAAGCAATTTGTAATTCAAATAGAACATGCTTGTGCTTTTGAATCTGAAGTGACCTGATCCATCTGCTCTGAAAATCAAGATGTGTCTGTGCACTGTGGGACTGTGCACTACAGGTGAATTTTAATTTGGCTGCAGAGATTTAGGTTCTTCCTCTAGCCCTGAGAAAATTAAAACCAATTAATGAGGTCTCTTCCTGCTTCAGCATAGTATATTAGACATCTGATTTTACAGCTATGGAAGTGGGGACAGCTGTATTTGAAGACTTTGAAGTAATGGAGAGAATTGCTTAATACGTGATGTTAAGTAACACTTCCAAGTGAAACCAACCAAAGTTCAAAGATTATTTTCAAGGCGTGCTTTGAAAAAATACCAACCCAGGAACTATTTATGTTACTAGAAATAGTGAAGTAGAGGGAACATGAAAAAGTATATAAGCTATTGCCCATTCATAAGCTAAATCAAAGACCACAACCAGCATTTTCAGGGAAGAAGTTTCAGTAAGAACATAATATATGACAGCACAGCTCCATGTTATTTGCCTGACATGGCTTTCTTTCCAGAATATTTGCAAGAATTAGCTGAAACCTTTGTTTATTTATAAGATTTCCACTGAAGCAAGTTTAAATAGACAGATTTTTTTAAAGACTTCCAGAAACATATAGCAGCCATCTGCAGGCAAGTTTATTCCTGAAAAGACATTTAAGAATTTACATCCAACATAAATAAAGAGCTGTTAGGCAATTAAACTGGAAAATGTGCATTTTTCAGACAAAAAATAAACATTTGTTTCTAGCCAGTTGATGTACAAGTACTACAATTTAAAATTTGAAAACAGAACTTTCTGTGCACAATGTTGAGACTGAACTGCTGCTTGAAATACAGAATGTATAAGTGTTCTTGACTATGTGGATTTTTTTTTTTTTTTGCTTCTTCTCAGCATGGAAGGTGCTAATCTTCCACATGATTTGAAAGGTAATGTTCACTCAAATCTCCCTTTTATTCTTGCCCCATATACAAGACCTTCTCAATGAGCTGTACTCTACCCTTCTTTTTCAGGCGAATGGTCACTTCAAGTCAAAGGGAATTTTGCTTGACAAGCCTTAAGGAAAGACTTTGGGAGTAAATGTAATTCCTGGAATTCTTATCACCTAAGGATATAGGTGGAAACTGAACTTTATTTTAGCCTGCCAGGTGGAGAGTACTGAAGAGTATTATAGCTTTTCTTCAGTCACTCTACAGTAAAGATACAGTTTTCTTTCCAAGGAAGCACTTTCCTCAGATATTACCTTTGTCCTGAAATATTTTGTCCTTGTTTCTATCTCCACCAATGCTTCCCATCTTTTATACTTTTCATGTTTGAAGAATATCCAGCTATTCCTTTAGATATAGAAAACCTAAAATAGTGTAAAGATTTTTGTTCAGCTGAAGATCTGTTAAGATATCTTTGGAATAGCTTATGCAGAAATTATTTGGCTTTAAAATATCAGATGTAGCACCTGTGCAGCTCTCTGTGAGGAAAATTATACATTTTTGTGATGGAAAAGTTATGAAAAAAAAAAAAAAAGAGTTATATACAAGCCATACTATTTTCTAAGGTGTATAAGGTCTTGGTCTAGCAGCTAGTCAGAAGATGGCTTTCCACATCTATGTGAAACCCCACTACCATTATTAATAGGAAACTGCATTGATGCACCTACAATCATTAGTCTTATAATTACACAGGCTTATGGGAATACAAAACTAGCAACAATGAGGAATGTGACACAAGGATATTAATTCTGTAGTCCATCTAGATTAAACCGCATCTCTTACACACAGGAAAAATGTGATGTAACAGATATGCTGGGCTTGCTCAAGCAAAAGAAAGATAATATAGTTCTTTTGAATATTATTTTATTTGAAATAATGCCTATAGATTACTGCTGTGCTCAAAGCCACTAAAGTTTAAAACAATAAAACCATTACAATTCTTTTAACAGTAGAATTTAGGTGTGGTTCCCCAACCTGCTCATGGAATAAAAAATATGTTTGGAAGGAGTTAGCTAATGGTTTCTGAGCTGTGCTGTACCACTCCCTAAAATCTCTAACAGCATTAGCAGCTAGTCCACACTATTCCACTCTCTGTAGTATTAACTTTCACATATACTAATATTTATATCACCTGTGATATTTACCTAGTTTTACCTTACAGTTTGTTTTAGAGAAAGAATTGGATGCAGGAGGGGTAGGTTCATTAGTGTCTGTTACACACAATGGTGTAGATGCACCCTCCAACTATGTAAGTCCCTATACTGCTAAGTGCCAGAATCCAGGAAGGTAAATCAGAATAAACATGTTGCTATTCTTGCCCAGCATCTTACATATTTACCCTTAAGAGTCAAAATTGTCCACCATGAGAAAGAGGAGCCTGTGCTAGCCAGGTCCGGTTTTATGGGGTACAGACATTTTTATATTCTTAATGTTATCTGCATTTTCATAGGAGCTGTCGCAGCCTCAGCTAAGTGTCAGGACCCTCTGTGCTAGATACTATACAAACACAGAATAAAGTTCCTGTGCCAGGGGATTTAGTAAGGCAAAAAATGGAACAGTCACACTTTGTGAGGAAGAGAGAGGTACAGAGATACCAAAACAGTAAGAGGCTATTTGTTCACTAGATAGAGAATGAAATCAGGAAATCTCCTTCAAGTGTAGTCCAACTTCTGCTCTCCATTCCCTGCAACGTATTCAGAGAGATGCAAAGTAATCCTGATGTTGCAACTGATACACCCTCTAGATTGAATTTGCACCCCTTGCCTCTAGTTAACAAGAGAGAGTTCTCTGCACCATGGAAACCATAAGCTATGTATATCTGTTTGGAAAAGAATGGCAATTGCTGTAATAATAGGTGGAATCCAACCCCCCCTCGTAAATTACATACTCTGCACACAAAGGCTTCCTGCTGTAGCAACACAGCCAGAGAGGCCCAGGAGTGTTCATACACAGTCCTACTGCCTGAGAGATCTACAAATAAGGATGATGGAGTCGCCACTCCAACCCAGAAGCTGAGAAATTCCCCAACCTGTGAATTATGGTAATACATCCCAACCTCCTGTCCCCACTTCATTCTCCTCAAAAACCAGTTTACTCCATCTCTGTGCAAGCCTTAAACTCTCACTCATACATATAGCTCTTCCTTCCCTTTTGATGTTCCTTATGACAGGCAGGGTGAATTTTAACCTGTATGTCTAAAGACTTTCATGGGAGCTCAGAAACACAATTATGTGCAGAAAAGCCAGTTTCTAAGCGTGCAACGCCCGTGTAAAATCTTTAATATCTAGCCCTCAATCGTCTAAATCCTCACTGTAAACTACAGTAACGTCAAGCTAAGAATAGTCTCCTGATGCTCCAATATTCCTTGTAATTGATTTTCTATATAGATTGCAGAAAAAGGTTTCCCAGAGTCAGCTTGTAAAAAGGACTAGAGTCTCCATGGGTTAGTTCCTTGTTAAAAAAGATTTAAAGCACTACTACCTCCTGAATATACACAAAATGAGACAAAACCTTCCATGTCTTGAAGGGTGATTTTAAAAAAAATATCTGGAAAGTCATCTATGAACTTAAAAATGTAAAAGAAAAAGATAGAAAAAAAGGAAAAGGAAAAGTAGAAAAAGACAAAAATATGAAAAGGAAAAGAAAAAGAAAAGGAGAAAAAAGGAAAAAGGGAAAAGGAGAGGAAAAGAAAAATAAAACAAAAGGGGGATTCATATTTTAAGCTTTAAATTTTGCATTCCTTAAGAATCCTGCTTATTTAAACCAGACTTTGGAAACCTTGCTGTAGTTTCAGACTGTAAAGCAACAATTTGCAATGCTAAAGATATTTCCTTTTGGAGTACTAATCCAAAATCTCCTTTTTTTTTTTTTTTCTTGATTTAAGAATATTGAAATTGGAAAGACTATATTTTTTTAGTTCACTTAAGCAAGCAGTTTTCTTCTAAAACATCTAGCTTTCTGTTAGCACTGTTAACTACTTCATCTTTCTTCCTATGCACATACACGTCATGTCTGGAGGAGAGCAAAATAAGAACCACATGTTTCATATAAACAGTGAGATGCTTTGCATATAGATGGTACTTAGCTGGAATAACTAAAAAGGAATAAAACAGAAGGAAACAGGAGGTAGAAGACTCAGCACTTTAGTAAGAAAGCAGGAACATAAGCAATTAATCATTAATATGGAAAAAAGTGAACAGCTATAGGAGGAGGAAAGTAGTTACTACAAGAGAGGAAAAGATTTCATTAAGCTTTCGTTTGAGTTGAGCCTCACCCAACCACAGTTTGAGTCTTCTTTAAAACACACATCCAGGGCCACACTCTGCCTTGACAGGACCAGTGTCAATTCCTAAACACTTATTTTCCATAGATATAAATAAGAAGATGATTTGTCTTTTCATTATTCCATAAGTTTGCTGAATTCGTTGTTTGCATTTCAATTGTTAAAAATTAAAGACAACAATATAATTCAGACAGGATTTAGATCTTAATTGCATCTGGTAAAATGCAGAGTAACTCTACTAAAATAAATTCTGATACTTAATTATGTTAATTAAACTTCAGTAGAGTAACACAGATTTATCATGTTATAACTCAAATCAAAACCTAACTCAGTCAACAGCAATATCAGAGTGTGTAATGCTAGATTGTCAAGCCTCACACTTCACAAGACATTCATCTGGCTCCATCTCGCTCTCCTCAGTGTGGTGCTTCAGTCTCAGGTGACCACACAACAGCTCCTCAGCTTCCCTCCAGCTGCAGGAGATACATGTGTTTAGACTGTCAGTGAATTGTGTTTAGCAGATGGAGTCCTGGATGGGCAGGGAGGGTGGAGCACCCTCCACAGCCAGGAGCAGTTGCTGTCCAGAGAGATCCCACCCTCTGAGTCCTGCAGGTCTGGAGGCTGAGGAGGTGCTTCCTCATACCATTGCCTTGTACCTACGTGGTGCCAAGCCCCACGTTCCCTCTAAAAGCAGAGCAGTCCTGTAAGAGCAAATCTGAGCTCTTAACCTCAATGATAAAAATATTCAAAGGAAATTACTCAATGATTCTTCTTACAATGAAACATTTGCTAAACAGAACCACAGATTGGCAGGTGATGTGACTCCATAGTAAGAAATTTTGCATTTTCTTAAGCTTTTGTGGAACGTGATAGTTCACAACTGTTGAGTTTTCCATGGTGATCACCATGGCAATGCACTATAAATTCAGTGGATAGTCTCTATGAAATGTATTTTCCTCCTAAAAAGAAAACTAAACACTGAACGCTGTGAAATGATTAATGCATAGTTGTTTTGGTTTTTTTTTTCTAGTGCAGTTGCACCCAGGCCAAAAAATCAGAGGCAAATGAGAACCAAAAGATTCTGAGAAGGCAATCCCAGTACATTACATAAACATACATAGCAACTTTTTCAGTACTACTTATAATGATGCATAAAAAAAGATTGTTGCTTTCTGAAAAGTTTTTGCCATATCTACCTGATCAGTGAATAACCCATTGTTAATTAAATTACTAAACAAAATATTGCTTTATAGGTAAACCCAATTATCTAATAATAGTAGTCTCTAGTTACAATCATACTTTACATTTTCATTCACAGATAGACTTGCTACTTCTAGATTATTTCCTACAAATGGAAAAAAAAAAAAAAAAAAAAAAAAGACTAAGACATTAAGGATTCGTCTTGCTCCAGGCTACAAAAAGGTTAAGATCCAGATTCTCTCCATTTTGCCAGGCCTGGGGGAAGTGGGGGCTGGGAGACAGGGTCTGGGGTCAAAGCACAGTGAACTTTAGTTACTCTTTTATCTGCCTCTGTTTCATCCATTATCTTTGTCACCAGAAGTGAAATTGTCTTTTAAGGATAATTAGGAAGCAGTTAACTTTAGAGCAGCCCTGTGGCTGTCCTAAAATAAATGGTTGGAAGAAGAATGATAGAAAATAGCCTCATTTTTTTCCTACATGGAAGAACATGAGACTTAATGAAATATATACATAATTAAAATCAGTGAAAGCTCAAGATTTCCTGGCTCCTACTTCTGTCTGAAACCCTTTATTCCTCATCCAGATGTAGAGGTACTTCAGAGCTTCATTTAAACTAAAAGCTCTAATGGGAATCTCTACCAGATAAGGGTATAGGTCCTTGGACTGCAGGTAAGGGAAAAAAATCACTGAAATTCAGCAATTACCAACTTTCCAGTTCATTGCCAATACTGTAGAATAGATTGAAAACAATTGTTTGAAGCTAAATAATAATGAGTATTTCTTGAATTTCCCTGTAAAAAATAAATATAACCATTAGGGAAAAAATACTTCGCTCAACTTTTTTCATTTCAGGGTTCTTCCCACTCTTAAAGAAAAAAAACAAAACTTCAAGATGATGAAAAGATATATGTCATTCAGTCTGCATCTTACTGATGCTAACCTAATCCATCAACAGCCTGGGAAATATGTGCCTTGACAAAAGGAAGCACATGTGCTCTTAATCCTCCTGAAGTGAACTATGGGATGAGCATCCTCAATCATCGGGGATGGTTTCTCTGGTGCCCTTATGTCTCTTGGTAAAGGCTGAACAAAGTATTTGTCATGGAATCAGACCCTCACTTGGGATTTGTGTACTTTTTAGTCCTTTGATCTTATGTCTCATATTTTAGCTTAACTGAATCTTCATGGACTTTTGAAGATAATCATTGCTTTCCATTTTTCATCAGAAAGGGCTACTGGCATAAGCAATCCGCCCTCTCTGCAAGCACTCCTCTTCAAATGTAGGAAGGCACTTGCCCAGCCTACTGAGAGGTAAATAAGATACAGTAGGTGCCAGATTTAGGCTCCTTTCAAATAACGGTTGCTAAATCTTTGCTACTTCTTGTTGATTGAAGGACTGATTAATCTTTCACTGTTCAGATCCAAGAGAGATGAGAAAACACCTTTAATGCCAAAAAGGGATGTAAATAGTGTTTATTAGACGTTGTTGATGACCAAGATACCATGGCTTGTGTAACACAGAGGGCATGCAGAGGGTAGTCACTGAGCTCTGCCTGGCACTCTCTCCAGCACTGTGTATATGACAGGCTAAGGCAGTATCAGCCTGGTTTTGTCACAGGAAAGTTGCCTTTATCAGTTTTCAGTGAATTTAGTTTCCTGCTTCAGCAGTTTCAACATGTAGAGGAGAAAGAGCCATGCTCTGTTAATGAACACAGATGTCCCACCCAAATGTCTGAAAACACCAAAAAAGAATACACCTTGTCTTTAAACACAATATGCACAATGGGCCCAAATCCTTTGGAAGCACAGGACATTGGCTTTGTTAGGAAGCACAAGACTGGAGAGCAGGTCAATGCAGTCAGCAGAGAACCGCATGATTGTGAAGAAAGTATGAGCTGGATCAAATCAACAGTCCTAGCTTTTCTATCATCAGTTTTCTCCTGGACTACTGTGCCCTTTATCATTGTCTGTTCCACAGATGCATCAGAACAAGAAGAGAAATATATGGTGAGAAAATTCTGCACTGCAGTAAACCTAGACTGACATTTAACTACTACTCTAAATTCCACAAAAGCCAGGACAGAGTCATTCAGAAATTCAGAGGTCTATAAATGGTTCATTTTCTTGGTAAACATAGTGCCCTTGGCAAAACAGGATGTGTAGCATTAAGTGTAGTAACCCTCTTACATTGCCTGAGAAAGCAGTGTAGCTCCTGTTTGAATATAACCTCCTTTGCAAGGTATTTAGAAGTGTGGTGTATTGGACGGATTGCAGGACAAAGCACTGTGCACTGTCACACATAAAACTTTTGCTGCTTGGAATAAAAAAAGTCAGGGCAAGTGATTACTCATTAATATCACATAATGAGACAGACAGACCTCTGACTGAAATACGTCTCTTGCCACCCACATCCACGCATAAGTCACTAGGCCACAGTTCTTACAATCAGATTACTTAACCTTTTCATGCCTTATTCTCCCCGAAAGTAAAACAATATGCTATAATACTCTTTCATCCATTACACTGACATAATTGGAGTGATGATACGGTGTATTAATATTTGCTATATAGCAAATACAAAAACATGGAGGAAAACTGCTACAGGCATCTTCCACAGAGGTGGCACCATAGCAGTCTTCCAAAGCCAAGCACAGCTCACCATAGACAACACGATGAACCAGTTCTGTGGCACTCTACAACTTCACAGCTTTTCTGAACTGGACCCTAGTGAAGCAGTATAGATGTTTACCACGGTCTGACAATGTTCTTTATGCAGCTATAATGTTCACTGCCAAAAGACAGTGTTTTATTGTGCTAACTAGAGAAAATGGACTGTTTCGTACAAAATTGGCCTGTGATTTAGGAGATCTGGATTCAGGTGCCAGCTCTACCACAGATTCCCATAGTACCTTCAGCTAGTCAAGTGCTCTTTCCATCCCTCAGCTCTCCTTATGTAGCTAGTTCAGCAGCAGAGTTGCTGGGATTGACAAAGGAATTACTGGATAAAATTCTACAGTAAGTATTGTAGATTGTACATTATTATCAGGGCATAAGTGTTATAAAATCTATGGCTCTGTATCTTCTAGACATAAAGTCTATGCATCTGTTAAATTTTGCAAAGTTAAAAATTTCAGCTGGATCTATTTAACATTTTTTTAAGCACCCAGCTTTTTCTTTCCCTTAGCTGCCAATGTTTTGTGATTAGAAAACCTTTTATTCTCAAAGCCTTGCCATGCTTTCATTGCCATGTTTTTATGAACTGACAGAGGAGATAGATGAGGGCTCAGCTGTCCATAGTTTAAGAAAAAAGAAACATGCAGTTAACTTCTTAACAATTGGGCAGAAAAACAGCAAGACAGATGGTTATCTAGTGGTTACTTCATGAAGTGGCCTTGAAGGATACATATTTAAGGAAAAGTTTTAAAATGTTCTGTTTTCCCTCAATTGCTTCATTTGTTTTATGAAATAACAATGCTCCTTTCTTCCCACCCCCTTCAAATTCCTTATATAACCCCCCAAGTCAATTACATAGGTACAGACAATGCCAAAGTCTGATAGTTTAGGTATAAGCCATAATGAATACGAAGACTGCGGTGAAGTTATAAAATAAGTTAAAAACAAAATTTAAGTTGCACCTTGTTTACTGAATTGACAGAAAATACAGTATAGCATGTTTTTACCTACATGACATTTCTGTGTAGCCATATATTAAATATACTATACTGTTGGACTTTAAAATTAGCTACTCACTATATTTTGTAATTCAGAACTGGCATTCAGACTGAATTTTAGTGTTACACTCACTCCATCTAGTTGCAAACAGCAGAAAGGCTAGCTAGATAAGCACTAAGAGCTATCATTAAGAAAAGGAATGTAAGTCTGATTTAACTAAAAGATAGAATTTTATTTTTTACAGAAACAAAAGTTAAGATATTTTGAGTTGTAATCTTTCAGTATCAATTAATAACCCACTGAGAGTATATTCTATTGTATTTCACTAATACAGTTGTGGCACTTCTGCACTTTACAGAAAAAGTTATGCCAGAAAAACATTCTTAACAGTGCACAGTCAAACACTGGGAAGTTAAGAAATGTAAGGACTAAAGTTATTTAGGGAACTTAATTCAGCCCTTTAGTATGCTTGCACTATGTTTCAAACTTTTATCGGCACAATCATATGCTATCTTGCTTTATGGAAAAAAACCAAAACAAAACAAAACAAAAAAAAAAACAAACCCCCAACACCAAACAAATACATATCAACAACCTGTTCATCGCCATTCTCATCTGCTAGCAACGCAGCACTCCCCACGTCCTCCGTCTATCTATCTCAGTCTCCTTGAGAACTCCATAGTCCTTGCCCTAGCACAGGGAGGAAGGTTCCTCTGCCCATTTTAGTAAGACTTTTATTTCCAGAAAATGTTTCTTGCTAAGAAAGAATTCAACAGAGCTGCCCTTTCCTCTGTCTTCTGCCGTTTGTTCTCACTACCACACAAAGGGAATGAATTAATACAGAGCAGGGGAGAAAGGAAGAGAGAGCATAGCAGAAGACTCGAGAATGAGCATGGTTAGGACGCCTGCAGGAATAGGTCTTGACATGTACAAGGGCCTCAGGAGTAATGGGCTAGCAGTAATCCAGGATATAAAACAACTGTGTTTGTACAAACTGGTTATATATTTATTTCTGCATAGTAAAAGGTTATAAATAGTTGTGCTTTTGTAGCACATTATTGGTCATTTATAGATGGTATAAAGACTAAATCAGTGAAACAAAATACTAGGGAAAAAAACAGAAGACTCGTACAAGTGTGTTGACATTTCTCTAGTAGAGGTCTTCTCTTGTTTATTTCAAAATTGTGAGGGTAACATGAGATGTCCCGGTAACACTAAACAGAATTAATACTTTAGAAATTATCCCAACCAGTCATAAAGGGCATCAGCTAATCAAGTATAATTTGACCATCTACTGAGTAAATTACAAAGTTTGAAACCAGCTTTGACCAAGCTCTTTTATAAGTGCCTAAAGCAATTATACATGGTACCAGTTACTGTCAAAGACAGGATGTGGGCTAGCTCTGTTATAGAAAATCCTACACTCTTAAATTTGACGGAAATCCATTTTGTTGCAATTTCCTATTGGAACTAGAACCCAGAGCTTCACTAAGCTGTGCAAATCATGATACAGAAATTAAAATATAATAAAGGGGAAAAGGTGTTTTTTCATTCCTTCATCTTTTCAAGCTATCTTGTATCACAACAGTGGAAAGCTTCCTTAGCATCCACAAGGGAAGTCTAAGGAATCTGCTTCAGTAACCTTTTAAACTACTATGATTCTGAAGTCTCTCTCACTGTTTAGTCCTCAGCCCAAAACAACTCAAAATAAAGCAACTAGTGCGTCACTAACTTGTCATATCAATGTCATTCAAATTAGCAGAAGAAATTCCAAATACCGGGTTTCTACAGAACAATTTCAGTTAAGAAACTGTAAATAAATATACCATTTCAAATCACAATTTATTACACAGGGATCAATAATACTTAAACTATTATTTTTTTTGTCCTTAAAAGTTTGCCTTTGTGAAAGAACAGAGGTAACATAATGGGCTGCTGCAATCAGAAACCGTTGAAAATTTTTTAAAATTTCTTCTTATAAATTAAAGAGAGGTCTAAATTTAAGATGGACCCAGCAGTTAACCAGGAGCTAATGTGCCATCATATTTTCAAGAAAACAACCAATCAGGAAGAAAGCTGAGTTTAGGGAATCCATTCAGAAACTCAATGGCAGAAAAAGAGCTTGCTGACAGTGAGAAAAAGCAGAGACAAACTAGAAACCACATCCCAAGAAATTCCCTTAAATGTGATAGTGAGGGTAGTCTGGTGGTCTGCACAAGTGAGGGAGAACAGAGAAGCAGGAAATCAGGGGAAAAAAGAGTTGTATTGGTTTGCATGGCAAGGTTTTGGTAGTGGCGATGTGGGCATAGAGGTGGCTTCTGTAAGGGAAGCTGCCAGAAGCTTCCCCCGTGTCTGACACAGCCAGTGCCAGCAGCTCCAAGACAGACCTGCTGCTGGCCAAGGCCAAGCCCATCAGTAACACCTCTGTGATAACATAATTAAGAAAAAAAAAGGGGAAGAGAAAAAAAAGCTGCACACTTTGTAGTTAGAGAGAGGAGTGAGATGTGAAACAACTCTGCACACACGAAGGTCAGTGA
>NW_010308318.1:0-4635 GCF_000700745.2 Antrostomus carolinensis
TGTCCGACCCATCCAGCAACCTGAAGCCGCACCTGAGGAACAAGAACGCCGACATCCTCACCTCCCCCGACGTGGGACTCCTGAAACTGGCCTCGCCGGAACTGGAGCGGCTCATCATCCAGTCCAGCAACGGGTTAATTACCACCACGCCGACCCCGACGCAGTTCCTCTGCCCCAAAAATGTGACCGACGAGCAAGAGGGGTTCGCGGAAGGCTTTGTGAGAGCCCTGGCGGAACTGCACAACCAGAACACCATGCCCAGCGTCACCTCCGCCCCTCAACCTGTTAACAGCGGCATGGCACCTGTGTCCTCCATGGCCGGCAACAGTAGTTTCAATACGAATTTGCACAGCGAGCCCCCGGTGTACGCCAACCTCAGCAACTTCAACCCCAACGCGCTCAACTCTGCACCGAACTACAACGCAAACAACATGGGCTACGCACCTCAGCATCACATAAACCCCCAGATGCCGGTGCAGCATCCCAGGCTTCAGGCTCTGAAAGAAGAGCCTCAGACTGTACCTGAAATGCCAGGGGAAACTCCTCCCCTGTCCCCTATTGACATGGAGTCACAGGAGAGAATCAAAGCCGAGAGAAAACGCATGAGAAACAGAATTGCGGCATCCAAATGCCGGAAAAGGAAGTTGGAAAGGATTGCCAGGTTGGAAGAAAAAGTGAAAACTTTGAAAGCCCAGAACTCAGAGCTGGCATCCACTGCCAACATGCTCAGAGAACAGGTTGCACAGCTTAAGCAGAAGGTCATGAACCATGTCAACAGTGGGTGCCAGCTAATGCTAACACAGCAGTTGCAAACGTTTTGAAGAGACTGTCTTAAATGAGAACTGTGATATTGTGGTATAACTAAAACAAACAACAAAAGAAAACCCCCAAAGTGGCAGATGCATAAAGCTGATGGGAAAAGCTGAAAGGCTGAATCCTGCCTGTGCTCTGCAAAGCGCATGTGTGGAAAGACTGGCGAGCCTTCAGCTCGAGTTGGTGGTGAAGTGGCCAGCACCGCTCTGAGAAGTGCTGTTCCTTGCTCAGATGAGATGTCAGATCTTCGTTTAACATTGACCAAGACCTGCATGGACCTAACATTCGATGATCATTCAGTATTAAAGGTTAAACTGCAATAGAAACTGTAGATTGCTTTATGTAGTATTACTTAAGAGAAAAAAAAAAAAGTGGGAGGGAGGTTTGTGGGAGGCTGATAAACAAACAAAAAAAAGAACTATTCTGCCTGCCTTCAAGTAAATTGTGTATGTACATATCTTTTTTTATTTTATTTTATGAAAGTTGATTAATGTCAATAAACTACTTCATGACTTTGTAAGTTATTTTTATGTTGTTTATTTGGGCACTGCCCAGTATTGTTTGTAAATAAGAGGCTTTTTTTTAGCACTCTGAGTTTACCATTTGTAATAAAGTATAATTTTTTAATGTTTCTGTTTCTGGAAAAATTCTAGAAGGTTCTATTATATTTAAGAAAAATAAAATAATTAAAATGCATTTCCCCCTCACACTTTTTTTTTTTTTTTTTTTTTTTGCTAGTACCTGAGTTGGGAAAATGCCCTTTATGCTGAACTCTAGGGGTTACATTAGACTGTAACTGCAGGCATGTCCTGGAGAATGTCTAAGGACAGGGTAGATCCTGAGCACCAAACTAATAATACAACTTTTGGAGTTGTCCAGAAGTTGTAGTTCCCAACTGTAACCTGACTAGTTTGCCATGTTCTAGATGGCTAACTTGAAGCAGGTTGTGGAGTGGTAGAAAGCCAGTGTATTAAATTGCTCCATAATTGGAGCAACTGCCTACTTGATCTGACATGTTTTTTTATTAAATTAATGCCCTCGAGAAGATAAGGCAAGTGGCTGTGTTTAAAAAGCAAAACATGCTGCTGTAGACTTCAAAACCAGAAATATTCACCTTCATTCCTGTGTTCCTGCCTAGGTAGGCGCTGATCCTGGCTTGTTGATGTTTATGACAATGCTGCTGTCAACAGTAAAATAATTTTATAATGATTTCCCTATCTTAAAATCCTTTCCCTTTGGGTGTTACTGTGGGTTCTAAATATTTTAGCATCAGAAAAGTTGGGAAGACTGAATGTAACAGGAAATGAAAAGAGCAACTTGTTGAAAAACAGCAACTCCTGTTGCTTGTTTTCAGCAACTTGCTAAAAATAGCAACTTCTCTGACACTTCCCATGTATTTTTTTATAAAATAATCTTGGGTTTTAGTAAAATGACAATATAAATATATACCTTAAAAACATGCTACTTAACTCCTTTGGGGGGGACAACCAATTATTATACCAGGCTTTTCAACACTACCCAATTCATTTAGTTTAATAAGCATGTATTTGAAAGGAGACCAGATGTTTTCCTGCTTGCTGTTTACAGCCAAACATCTAAGAGGAAATAGATGCTATCAAAAGACAGCCAGAAAATATTATATATTCATTATTAGTGGATGCTAACTTTTTAGAGCAAGTAGTCTTAAAAATGTCTTTTTTTTCCTTAAAATAGAAATAAGCATAATTTTAATTAAAGTGACAGCCTTGTTTAAGGTCATTTCACAAGGTAACTAAATAATTGTATATATATACCTGTACTGTTATCAAAATGATACCCTGAAACTTGCAACTACTGTGGGTCAGTTCCTTACAGGAAACATAGGAGTATATTTCCTCTAACTTCCCCCCCCCCCCCCCCCCCCCCAATATTATATGTATTTTATCATATGAGGGGTTGTTTTAATATTTAAAATATGACAATATGGTAATCTCCTTCCACATGGGAATCCAAAGTGTCAAGGTAGGCACTGTTTAGCTGGCGTTTGCTGCTGTCAGAGGAATACCATTGTAACAACACCAACCAAACAAAGGGTTACTAGGAGGATCCTGGAGTTTGCCAAGAGTACATTTTGCTGATGTCAGCAACCCGGAAGGTAAGTTGATTTTGACCATATGTAGGAATAGACAGCAGAGGGATAATACACAGCACTGCTGGGTGTGGTTTTACAGGGATTTAGCAAGTGCCAACTAGCAACATAAGCAGGGCAAGGAGATTAATTACATGCAAAGGTGCATGTTTAACTCTCAGCAGTGCTGGGTTATGGAAGAGATGTTACTAGCAAGCGTTTTGCTTAATCACCTAATTACGTAAAAAATAAATACATTATATAAAATACTATGTTAATTAAATGCAGCTGAGTGACAGTCTGCTCCACCCTATTCTAATACGCACACACAGACATTTAGCATTGCAGTTATGTTTTTTCTCTCTCAACTATGCCATTCTGTAGCACAGGCAAAAAAATACCGAGTAATAGCACTGCTGGTTAAGCGGGCATCGTCTGACGGGTTGGTTTCTGTGACAAGAGTCACTTGGTCCAGGTCAGGAGGTACTGGTGACCGATCAGGGAACTGACCATCAAGCAAGGTGGGTTTTAGTGCCAGTTATACAGTTTCACAAGGAGAAAAGGGGTGATTTAGATGAACCTTTTCTTTGGTCCAACATCTCGTTTGAGGATCAGGCCTAAGACGGGGCAAAGTAAGTTTATATTGCCTCCACCTCCATCTGTTTTGTAAACAGTGTGGTGGGCAGTGAGCCTGTTGCTATCTGGTTGACTTGGGCACAGATTAAAATTCAGCACTCCTAGTATATTACTAGATGACTCGGTGATCAATACGCACAGCTGTAATGAAAGACGCGCGTGCGTTTGTGCGCGGTGAAATGCAAAGTTTTAACACTTATTTAACTGCTGAGATTAAACTTGCCAAGTGCACTAAGTGCCTTACTTCTACAAGGAATACTTGGTTCTCTCTGAGATTCAAGAGAGAAACTCTCCTTTTGTTGCCCCAGCTGTACTCACAAGGGAATATTTTGCAAATAACAGCATTGTGAACATGTATTTTGTTTGGCTGTGAGTGTTGTCAACGGATTCAGGAAGTGAAGTCAGAAAAAAGGCAGGGTTTCAAACAGGGCAGGCTACACAGAAATGCCTAGGCAAAGAGCCTCTAATCAGAACAACATGTTTCGGACACAGAAATATTAATTAGAATTTAGGTCTGTACTAAAACCAACAAAACACTCGCACTTCTATCGCATGGAGAGACGTGAGCTACAGGGGGGTTTGACCATGATTAATTACTCCCTGAATAATTTTAAATTCAAAGTACTCATCATTACAGAAATAACAGTAACAACCTAACTTATTCTACAGTGGAGAAGAGCTACCTGACAGCCAGTTTCAATCTCAGAACAAGGTAGCAGGTCCTAATATAGTCCCCATCCTTGAATTGCCCATGTCCCTGTGGGTCTAAAAAATACTGACCTCAAAACAAGGCACTTTAAATACCAGCGTAAGGCAGTGCATACCCATTTAACACAGGTCTAGTGACAAAGAGGTGCTTTAGCTATCTTTCCATTTTATAGGAAGCAGTCAAGAAACACAGACAATATCCCTCCAAACCTATGTGCAAAATGACTGACAGTTTTATCCTATGCAGAAGCCCAAGAAAACCATTAAAATAATTACTTTCTGAAAAAGTAAATAGGCCTTTCAAGGGTGTGCGTGGCTGTATATTTTATATATATTATATAATATATATAATAATATATATTATATAATAT
>NW_010308319.1:0-2576 GCF_000700745.2 Antrostomus carolinensis
TGCTGCAAAGAGCCCAGCTCAGTCCCAGGTACAAACCAGAACAGCTGCTGACGTGCAGCACTGTTAACCACGCATTCAGGCTTCCTCTCCACACAGCAGCCCCCACTGCCAGCATCTCATGTCTAATTTGACTGTAATTGTGCTTCATTTACGTCTTGCTCAGTAATTAACATTCCCAAAGCTTGTGCTTTCTGCTGGAAACAAAACCATGTCTGGTTCTTAACAGCTCTGCTTGCAGATAAGTGGTGTATAAAATCTGCATTAATCTAGATCTCCATATTCCCATTTCCTGAAGGAATAGCCCTGAGATACAGATACTTCACTTTGCCTCCGTGCAGCGTTAATTCTGAAGCCTTATGGGGATATTTTCACGCTAGATATACGTGATATGACAAATAGGCAGGTAAAATTTGGATGAGGATACAAGCAAAAACTCTCTGCTTTGGTATTTTTTGAATCTATTGGATGATTTCTGCTGGGGACATGCATTTTGATTGCAAGCTTTATTAAAAACCAAGCAGTTTTAAAGAGGAGACCACAGTTAAATCTGGAGGAAATGAGGCACGCTGCTGCATGAGAGCAACTTGTTTCTTCTGGAAAATGCAGAGCGGGTGTCAGGTGAGAAAACCCTTTGGCAGGCGCGTGGGGTGATGTCTCATTTGTGGATTTCTTTGCACAATGGAAAGCATTGCTCAGATTCCAGGCATTTTTCTGCCTTGCCTAGAGTTTAACAGGCTGGAGGTTTAAAAAAAAAAACCCCAAACCAACCCCCAGCTACTCCAGCTACTCTTTTTTTTGCATCATTTTGGGTCAGCAGCAACTCCTAACTCTGCTTTTCAAGTGTCCGTGGCCCTTGAGTTGCAGTTTGGCTGTGCTTTCTCACGCTGTGCTTGTTCCTGGAGTGTGGCCTGAAGAGATGCAAAGGATGCAGCTGGAATGAACAAACACCTGATGATTCACCCCAAAAAAAAGAGTGTGGGAAACATCCCTGGAGCAGAGGGATGAGCAGCCCACGGCACAATGTGGTGTTGGAGTGAGTTGTCTGCATCTCAAGTCTCAGGGGATGAGTGATGCTGGTCAATGGTGCCATTTTCATGGCAATTATAGCCAAAAATATAATAATAATGAGTGTGATTGCTGCCCTGCATGCTGTGAAGCAGAGAGGTCACTCGAGGTAAACACTTGGTTTCTTTTCTTCTGGTTAATTTTTCCTGTTTGTCAGGATACATCTGCTATGAAATCCTATAGATCCCATTTCCCACGTGACTCTCAAGGACCAGCTGCTTGAGGACCCCAGGCAGCTTTTTTTATATAAAAAAAACAACAAAACAATCCAAAAAACCCCCCAAAACCCCTTCCTGCTTTATATCCCAGAGTGTGATTTCTTGCTGGGGATTTCTTCCTGGCACAGGGCTTTCAAGAAGCAAATTTTGGGGTTAAAAAAAAAAAGTCTTGGTAGGTTGTGACATCCTCAGCACAAGGGTTGCCATAGCACAGCGGGTGCCACCGAGCATCTGCCATCCTAAATCTTCACCAGACCCTTTTCTTTCCGTGGGGAGCAGCCTCTGACCCTTCTCAGCACAAACACAGACACGTGTACTCTGTACACAGGATTAATTGCAGCTCTGGGGCTGGCTTGCTCTGCAGAGGAGCTGATCAGCCAGATCCTCTCCCTTGCATGGCTAAGGAGGAATATTTTCACCTAAAACACACTTGACTTTTATCACTGATGTCTCCCCTCATATTTATTTCAGATTTCTGTGCAGTAGCTGCGTGCACATTCTTAAAAATTCATTATTACACATTATTTGTCCCCAAAGGTCCATTCAGGGAAGGGCAGCTGTTCCTCCCGGGGTGTGATGAGGGGATAACAGGCTTGAATTGCAGCAGAGGGGGCTGAAAAACAGCTCTGCAAAAGGCATCACGTGCTCTCACCTTTCACAAAAGCTTTGCTTTACCAAGCTAGAGCTGCCAGGTATCGGAAACGTCGTGAATCAGTTCAGTGAACGTTGCTGATTTACCACATTTGTAGAGTCCCTCTTCTTTATTCTCTTTAATCCTCTGAATTTCCACCAGCCTATTTATAATCTAAATACAGGGCTTCTTTATAATTGCTGTCACGCTGCTTGTGCAACCGTGTACGGGCACGGTTTGTTCCTAACATGCCCCAAATTTTGCTGACATCTTGGTTTTTGGGTTTGTTTTCCCCCTAGGTGTGGCCCATCAGTGTTATCACGGCTTTATCAAAGCAGTGCAAGAAGGAAATATTCAGTGGGAGAGTCGCACTTACCCCTACCCTGGCACCCCCATCACCCAACGCTTCTCACACAGTAAGTAGCTGCTGGGGGAAAAGCTCCACTCACCCCTCTTCAGCTTGTGATTTGTAATGGAAAAGTGTCACTTGGGGTCTAGTGGTGCCACACGCGTCTGTCACCGCGGCGGAGTTTGGACTGGTTGGTGTTAGCACAGAGCTCTGCCCACACGAGAGCTTTGCAGGAGAACAGGGATTCGGGAGCTGCTCGTTGTGGTTATTGCTGCTGGGAAATTTATAAGGGCAGATAATGACAGAACAAGGG
>NW_010308320.1:0-1360 GCF_000700745.2 Antrostomus carolinensis
GATCGGGATATTTAAATGATCCCCGACTTTGGATCAGGACAGCATAGCTGCACAGACAGCAAATTTCCCTTTCTGAGCCACCGTCATGCTCAGTACCCAACTGAGACTTTGGTATTTGTGTCAGAGAAGGGTCTGAACTTAGACACAGACTGGATACAAGTTTTGCAGCTACTTCCTGTTTTAAATCCTAGATCAGAGAGAATGAAAACCAAAGGGAGATGGGACCGCAAAGATATGCTCTAGCTGGTTGTTCCCATCGTCATCCGTTTCTCAGAAAGAAGGAGCATCCTAGGAAAACTGCATCGCTCTTTTCTTTACAGAGAGACTGTGTGCCACAGAGACCCTGCTGCTCTTCCCCTCATCCTCTGCTGACATGTTGACATGCTCTTCCCTGGGTTGAAAAGCCTGCCTCAGATGCCAGCACGTACAACAGCTGAAGGCGGCCTACTCACTTAGACTATGTGAAGGTCAGAAAACTTGCCAAAATGTCCGCATTGACACTGTGAGGGAGTTGAAGGGAGCAGATATGACAGCTTATATATATACATATGTGTTTCTTAACTACAGTCACTGTAAGCAGGTGTAAATTGCCTACATTTTAAGAACACTTTCTTGTTTTCATTGACATGCCAGTGAATTTCTGGCAGTTTTCTTAAACATGATAATTTTGAAAAAGAAAAAAATAAAAGAAGTCCTTCAAGGGAACTCACACATCAAATGCAGCTTAGTGTACTGTTTAAAAATTCATTTGGCCTTTATAATTTTTTTGTTCTGTGCCACAGTACGTATCCTGAGAGCAACGGCCAAATCAATTGAGCAGCATTCCTAGTAAATGTAAATAATGCCCGATTTTATACATTGTCATCCTCTTTCATTTAATACCACATTCCTGTAGGCTGAAGCCCAGCATCATGTTTGCAAGTTCAGATTCAGTTCCAAAATGAGCTTACAGTTCTTAAAGATATTTCTTTTACCGCTTCTCAAAATTCTTCCTCTGTCTGCCTGTCTTCAACAGTAACACATATGACAAGGCTTTGATTTTTTGTTCCTAGGCCCTACTTCATTTTATTCCACATCGCATGCAAAGATCCCAGGCCAGGCCCATAAAGTTATGAAAATCCTTTTGAATCTTATGGCTTTGTTTCCATATTTGTTTGTAATATCTTTCATTCAATTAGACCAAAATTATCAAATGAAGTCAAAATCTTTTCTTCTTTACAATGATCTCGGCAAGCAACAGCAAAGTATGAAAAATCTCTGTGAGGGCATCCTGCTGTGTTGGGTTTGAGCAGGGGGGAGGTGGGAGCAGGTGGCGGTTTTTTGGCAGTTAGGGAAGGGCCACCTTGTGAGAGCAAAAAGC
>NW_010308321.1:0-26633 GCF_000700745.2 Antrostomus carolinensis
CACCCCCCCCTGCCAGAGATTTCTTTAACCCAAGATTGGAACTTTGTTACTATATTGTTTTTAACTTACAGCCCAATGCCCAAACATTTCTAGAAATTAAACTGTAACTCTGCTTGCCTTATCTCCTTTGGCAATACTTTGGTAGCTGCAGAAAGCTCTTTCCAGAACTTGCAAAGATGCAGGAATGTCTGTTTCTCAGCACAACACTCAACTGAGAGCTCACATCCCATTAGGGCTGGACTGCAGTGGGCAGGTTTTGGTAGGCAAGGGTTAGGTCCCTGTCTTGTTCAGGGACGGTCTGAAAGGCAATTGCTGATTTTCAGCACTGCAGGAGCAATAATTGATGTTACTCAAATCCAAAAAAGCCTCTTGTCAAGGGTGTATCCTGAGGTCACCAATGCTCCCATGGATTGGGAGAGGCAGCAGAATAGCAGAGGAGAAAAGCTGAACAGAAAATGTGTGACATGGGAGGATTAGCGCTCCAAAGAAGGAAAGCAAGTCGGCGTAACCTGCTGCTGAGACCACCTTGCTTTATTTTGTGTAACTGTCAAAAAGGTAGTGCTCATGTACATGAGATTAAAAGGTCTTACAGGTAATCCAAGTAGTGGAAGGTATGGGAAAATTACAAAGTGGTTCACAAAATTTCTGGCTCAGTTCTTGAATTTAAAGCTTTGGAATGGGCAGATCGCATCCAGAAAGACTTTACAAGGAAGATTTTTAATGTTTCTTTGAGTGAACTGGGTGAGCTCTAGCCCAGTTATTGCACTGACAGCTCAATCAATCCTGTAGAAGACCAGATATTAAAGGAGGAATGTAATGGAGAAGCCATCCACAGAGAACACTCCAACTAATCCAGAATACAGAAATACTGCAGCATCACAGCCAGCACAGCCTGAGTAAGCAAAGGGAGGGGGGGTGAGAGGGGTGCACTTCACTTCTTGGAAGCTTTCAGTACTTAATTAGAACATCATATAAACATTCAAAATATAGAGATCTGACAGTATTACAAATATTAAAGTAACTACTGGATACAGAGAAAGTTAAGATGAAGGAAACATGTTCTTCTGAAAGTTTCTGTTGGAGCCATGTAAACATGCACTGCCTAACCTCCCTCCTTTTGGCCAAAGAATTAGGTAAGCAGAAAAGCTGATATGTAAGAAACATCCCTCCAGACTACCACCCTTTATCCTGAGAGCCCAGGAAGCTCAGCTCTGGACTTGCACCACATGGCTCAGGTTCAGCTTAAGGATAACTCTTCAGCAGCACCTGTCAAACATCAAGAGAGCAGTTGGTGCTCCTGTGTGCGTGGCTGCACTTCCCAAGGGATCACCAGTGACTCTGCTGTAATTCTCCCTTCAACAAAGCTTCCAGCTGGTGAGCAGAGAGGCACAGACAGGCCACCGGCACCCTCTTCCCTTCTGTTAGCTTCTAGCCCCAGGAGAGCTGGATTTCTGTGTGCATCTCCCTTTCTCAAGAGACTCTGGAAGGTGCCAAGTTGTAAACAAATCCAGGTACCACCTAAAGTACATTTAATCCAATCTGCTCATCACTTTGCTGAACTTATGTGGTCTTTTAATTGTGTACTAGGGAGTTTAAATACATGTGGAGACAGCAATAGCTGTCCGGGTAGAAAGTTTTTATGCAATTTATTCTCCCCCCTGCCCAAACTAATTAGGATCCCTTCCAAAAAACAAAACAATATTGAAAGGCATTTCTCTTAACAAAAGATCCTCCTTCATCTATACACATTCTTACACTGTTGCTCATGGACATTAGGTAGCTAGTAATGTTTGTGCAACTGCGAAGGATAGAGGAGGAGGGAGAAGTACACTGGAATATGACCGGGAAGAAACACAAAAGCTTCAGAAGACTTAGTCAGCCTGAGGGGTAAATAAAAATGAGTAAGGCTGCTTTTAAACAAAGAGAAGGCCACATTTAGGTTGATGTATATCATATTCCTATGCTGCATGAGCAGAAGTCAGAAGACAGACCACGAAGAGACAGAAGAGATTGCAGCATTCCCTTCCATCCTGTTCCAGCAAGTATTATTTATGCAAGAATTAAGTTGCCTTTCAATTACAAAGCATTACTTCAGCTTGAAACCACTGCTCCCAATGAGGCAAAATTATGAAACTGTTCCTTCCAAAGATGAATTTAAAGGTATTTGAAAAGGTTTGAAATTAACACAGCAATAAACATAGAACAACCCACAAGTTCTCAAACCGAGGAAGAAGGGCGTGGGTGGAGATCACAACCATCATGGATCACCTTCTCAGGTGCTGCACTGCTAGAAGCTTTTGGAGAAAGGAGCAGAAAGTGAAGCCAGGAAAAGGTGGCTGGGACACAGGCAATGCTCTAACGCGAGGAAGAGGAGCACAGCAGGTCTGACTCACTGCCTCAGCAAACATCCTGGCAGAGAGAAGGTGATCGCAATAGTTAACAGCCAACAGTTTGTTTCTCAGCAACTGCAAGGGATCTTTGCCTTTTACATTCTACCAGGTCTGACAAAATCCTCGCAAGTGCTCCACGGCTCAATCATGCATCAGACGTCTTTTCCCACTCAGGTGAACTGTCTTCTAACACAGCACCTGCCCAACACATACAGAGAACCACTGGCACAGGCAGAACATTTTAGGTGAAATTCTCTTTAAATGGGAGTGATAAAAAGTCTTGCTTCTGCTGTGCTGAGGAGGTCTGACAATCCCACAGTATTATTTGGACATAGCCAGATATTAATGAGAATGAAAACAAGAGAAACTGTATCATTAGGGGAGATGAACTTCTTAAACTCAGGAGAACAAATGCTAGGACTGAGGTTATGGTCCAGCTATTCTGAAGCAGGAAAACCAACATAAAATTTAGTAATACAAAGAATACTACATCAAGCTGGGTTAGTCTAAATTACAGGATAAAGTGGTGTACAGCTCAAACATTTTTTTATGATCTCAGCATGACAAATTGATAAATTAAAGGAAGTAATTAGTAAAGACTGCTGAGCTGTGAAAAGCTCAAGGATTTGATCATAAAAGACGCCTGACATTTCTTGCAGGCATGCCAAATAGTGAAATGTGTTTCAGGAAATTTGAATCTCTGCAGCAACTGAAGGTTTAATATTAAGGATAATACAGGAACAGCCCCAAATTTTACAGAGATATTTGGTCTCAGTTTTCAGCAAGAATAAAGATGCTAAATGTGGGAGCAAGGCTAAGTGGTAAACAAAGATGGGTACAGATGGATCAGTGGGTACCAGCAGTCAAATCCAGAACTCGTGGAGTGAGATTCATTTATCTCATTTTAAAGAGTCAATAACTGCACTGTAGTATCAGGCTTCTCCTTGCAGTCAGAGAGAAAATAATAAATACCTTGATGTTTTAAACTAATCTAGCCTGCTTTATATTCATATTCTAGGATGTGAGGAATTGAACCTGAAATATGCCTGATCAGAGGGAGCCGAGTGGAGTGGTACAGACATCAGATGACTCTGGACAGAGTTTAATGCGCTGAGTTGAGGGGAAGCTGCCTCTTTCCCATAATTTGATACTTAAAAAAAACCCCCCTCCAGAAAACAAAATCCAATTAACCAAATCATGACACAGGAAATCACAGGAGGGCAATACAAGGGTTCTGAATAACTGTATCCATTATGGAGTGCTTCCCAAGGATCAAAAAAAAGGCAACTGTATTAGGAAAAGAGTAGGAGTGGGGGGAAATGACAGCTACTGACCTAGTACTAAGGAAGCATTACAGCAGATTTGAAGATATTGAAAAATAATCAGATCTTGAGAGACAAATTAAAAAAAATGTAGTAAAACATGACATGAATCTATCAAAAGATAGATCAAACCCATCTAACTGGCTATATGACCACTGATTCTCTAGACAAAGAAAATGCAGCAAAGCTATTTTCTCAGACTTCAGTAAAGCATGCAGCCAGGTGAACTGGAGACAGACAAGGAAGGTGAACGAAGGGTCAAATAAAAGAGAAGATGGCAATGGCTTGCATGCTGAAAGCAGCTGTGGCAAACCAGAGATGGTGGCTACTGGCATTCCTCAGGCACTAGTCTTATGATCATTTTATTTAATATCTTCATTAGTGGTCTTAGCACAGTAAGTAGATTACTGATAGACCTTAATAATTACACAGAAGTGTAACTGACACCACCACCCAGGCAAGTATCTTGCAGAAGAGAGAATCAGAAATAGAACAACGTGACTAAATACAAAATGAAAGGCTACAGGTAGCTGGACTCACGATGCAAAAAATCTGCCCTGTACTCAGAGAAGGATGCTAGTATGGCAGCTGAAGTACGACTATGACAAAGATAAACTCAGTTTCAGCAGAAAACAGCAGGATCAGGGTATTTTGGGTGAGGTTTCTAAGAGTCAAGCTAGTATAGAAGGCACTACTGAGAACCCCCATGGAACAGCTGCACCCAGTTTAGGGCATCCTTATCTAGAAATACAAACTCAAAATGAAAATAAATACTTAAGAATTCAACCAAACTTTCTAAGTTCTAGGCTCAAGAGCCTAGAAAATTCCTTCCACACTTATATCCCATGGTCATGGGTCCTCAAAAATTATGAACAGGAGCACTTGGGCTAACACAGATAGTTAGGGTGTTAACCACTTTCTGGCAAGAAAAAGCTTACTATAATCATAAATCCTGCTGCTGCACTTGAGCACTGCTTTACTTTGTGCTATAAATGTGCATTCTGGGATGCACGGTACAAAGAGAAATCTGCTACGCAGGAACACCTATGGTCCAGGAGTTCCCTAAATATTCTCTTAGGAATAAAAGAACTAGGAGGTGCAGCAATAGAGATCAAACAGAAAAATCTCAGGTTTCAAATTATTCAAACTCACACTTCACTTCCATCATGAACAGAGCACTAAGTGAGCAGCACACAGGCAAGATTAAAAAAAGACCATCAAAAACATCACTCAGAAAGAAGCAGGCAAAGAAGCACTTTGTCACTGAGCTGTAAATCAAGTCTGGCACACTCCCTAATTCTGGGCTCTTTCCTCACCCACCTTGACTGACGAGCCTTTCTCACCAGATGGAGAAGAAAGCTGTAGCTCCTTCCTTGGCAAGGCACCCAGGCCTCGCTGGACTTCTGCAAGGATCCTAAAGATACCTTGTCTTACTAAGATGGCTATGCTGACTTAAAGGAATATCAGCAACACAAAATTAGGTCAAAACTTCATTTTAATTGGTTAATAATAAGTTTCAGGTGCTATCTCCCAAGCCTATCAACTGACTGTTGCGGCTTTAAAATGACATTACCTGCCCCCAACTATTCATTTTCTTTTCCCTTTCACTGTTTGAAAGGCTCAAGCAAACAGGAAAATTACTTCCTATTCAGGGAAGATGGTGAATGCAGCAGTAATTAAATGAGCTAGAAAAAGAACAGCTAAGATTGTAGTTCTTATTCCTTACTTAACTCTGTTTACAGGAATCTCAAGCATTCCTGTCACAGAAACAGGTAAAACATCCTCAGAAAATGGAGTCTATGAATGGTTGGCAGGCCTTCCATAGATACCAAATGCTACCCTTAGTATTCATACTCATTTTAACAAAGACGGGAAGAGGAGAAAATAGTTAAAATATAACACAGCTAGAGTGTGAAAAGCCTATCTGTGTAGCTTATAATCTCACCACAGGGAAAACAAGATAAACTCCTAGAAGGTCTCAAGTGATAACCTAGTTTTCACTCTCTCCGAGTTCTGCTATCAAGGCACTTGTCTTGACCATCACTCAGCTGTCTGTCAAGACACCCTAACAACTTCATACCTCCTTCCACTGCTTCTCATCTATCAGTACAGATGATTCTTTATTTACTCTCACTTTCTTTCCTTCTCCACTCTTTTGCACTGGGGTAGCTCCAAACTCCTTCACAATTTCAGTCTGGCACCTCTTCTGCACTGCTTTCACCTCAGCAAGACACATCCTGACAAGTGACAGAGAGGGCTGAGCCCAGTTCCCATCTTCCCCCAGCTCTACCAGACATCCCCAGCAGCCTCTTTTGACGCTTTACTCTTTCTTCCCTCAGTTCTGCTTTTCATTGTAAATGAACTTCAAGCTCATCCTAGTTTCTGCTTTCTTACCTCTGTCTCTTCTCTCAACCTCTGCTCCTGCTCCTGTCCCAGGGAGCTCTCTGAGCTCCCTCCTTTCATCAGTCTCTGTGAACAGTATGATCATCAAGCCACCAGGCCCACTGTTTAGAAGACATCATCAGCTCTCTCAAGCTCTCCCCCTCTTGCAATCCAGACCTTCCAGATTCCTTGTATCCCTCACCACATCTACCTCCTTTTGGATCAGAGGGAAGCCCTCCCCTGTTCACCTTCAAAATTCTTGAGGTTATTCTCTCCCACCTCTCATCCACTCACAAAGCCAAATTCCAATGCTTACTTCAAAAATCCAATCAGAGCCTTTGCATGTTCTCCCATCCTGCTGTTTCCACTTCAGAGAAGCTTGCCATAAACATTTAAAAAGCTCTGTCATTGCCAGACTACACATCCCTTTTTCCAATTCCTGCTTTGCTGGATGGACATGAAGTCACTTCTAAAACAACCAAACCCCCAAAGTTCTCCTGCCTTTTCTTCAAAGGGCTATTTGACTCCATCCACCAGCTTGACCACACATAGATACAGAGAAACAAGAGTATTGGTGCAACACTGCACCTAAATTAACGTGGCTACACAGCTTCCAGATGGTCAGCGTGGACACACTAAGGGCAGAAGAGCATTCTCAGAGACTAGCTGAGCAGAGAGGCATCTCACTGAAATCAGGGCCTTGGCCAGTAAGAAAGTTGTTCATAAAAACAGTGTAATATTTTTTTACATATATATTCTTACCTCTCCAACAGCCCTTGTTGGAGAGGATATACATAAGTGTTTTCTTCCTCTCTTTCTCTGCTGAACTAGTTAACTTTCACTTAGGATATGGCACAGAAAACAGCTCCACATGTTGCCACTCTAAGCCATCTTCTGAAACTGAGAACTTAAGTTCAGCTTCTATGCATTTCCCCATAGTCAATTCTTGCCACTGTAGTATTTAAACGCCTAGATTTTGGGGAGGAAAGGGGGCTTGAAGCCATTACGCTGCAGTTTACTGATAACACTTCAAAATTAGAAGTACTCCTAGCCCTTTGAGCTGTGACATGAACGCTAACTCTTCCCCTTGCCTGTCCCACACTCAGGAGCCAAGCACCTCACCATAAGCAGTCACCTCTGAGTTGTCTGAGCAGGAAAAACTGCAACCACATATCATTGCTGGCACAGCTTTCACACCCAGAAGTTTTCACATACAACTGAAAAGAAGAGCCTGTTTGATGGCAAAACCCCTTCCAAGTGCTTCCTGACTGAGTGTTTGGTCTTCACAGTTAGTCTCAGCAAATATCTTGAAACCTTTTGGGTGCAAGCACACTTGAAAACTTTCAAGACAAATCTGAATTTCCAAATGAAAAATCCTTTCCTTATTGAAAGCAAAAGATGTGAACAAAATTCCCATTTTAATTTATGGCAACAGCCACATAAGAATCAGCTTCATAAAACTTCAGGGAAAACTTCTATTTAATGAGAATTTTAATAGACCATGCTGAAAAAAATAAGCAGAATTTGCCCTCTTTACATCTCCTGACTTACTGTACCTGCTCAATCCACTAGCACAGAAAAGCTGACTTTAAAACCTCAGACAACTGGCAAAAGATGTTCCTGCAGATGAAGTTTTGCCCTGCGCCTTGCAGCATTGTAAAGACACTAACTGCTTCCCAGCAAGAGCTGGTAAGGCAATTTCTGAAGGCTGTTTCCTCTAAGCTGTGTTGCAATGTGAGCATGGCCACGTTTGTTCAGCCAGGGACCCGCTGTCAATTCAGAGCTGTCCAAATCCCAATTCTCACCTTCCCCTATAAAGAGCATTTAAAGTTTTCTGACCATGATTTCCCTCTCTACTGCTTTGTAGCTTTCGACAAACCCCCTTTATTTCCCTCCATCCACCCTGGGCAGCAGAGGATTACTGCCAAACCAGTGCTTCTCCTCTTTGGTCAGCTGGCACGGCCGTGACTCCCCGCCGGCAGCTTGCTGCCCCATCCCTCACTGCCACTTACAGACAGGAAAGATGGAGGTGTGTGACCCAGCTGGCCCCTGTGAGAGATAACGTTATCACAGCTCCAATTGTTCCTGTCTACATCTGCCGGTGGGAGGAAACAATCAGCTTGTCTGAGCTGGAACAAGGGATGTTGGAGAACCATGAATCAGAAAGCTGCCTGTGTCAGGAAACTTCGGCAATATGTTGTATTAATAAAGGATTTTTTTCCACAGCTATGCTAATAAATGGCAAGTTACCTCTACTTCTCCCTAGTCATGCAGAAGCGAGAGTGTGTGGGAGGCAGTGTGGGGAAAGGCAGAGACCTACATGCAAAACCAGAGGTAAACCTTCCCGCTGCCTTGTACACAACCACAGCCATCCGCAAAGTCTAACGTCCACAAGACCTACACTGCAGTGAAAACGTAACTGCTAGCAAACAGGAAGCACTGCAGGATCTGCATGAATGTCCTGAAGTGCTGCACTCTAAGCCAAGTCCTCAGAAAAACACACAGACGGAAAACAATGGAGATGTCCTCTGTACCAGCTCACTACTGACTTCCAGCAGGACCTGCAGGTGCTGGGAGTGCCCAAAAGGCACTGACCTTCAAGGATTTTTTTTATTCTAGCCAGCAGTATTTCAGAGGAAAAATACCCGGATTACAGCTGACTGAGTTGCAATGTTTTAACTAGAACACAATAAACGAATGCTCCAAGGCACCATACTCACCTTGAGAAGGCTTGTCTTCTGTCCCATTAATACCAGCATTACCTTTACTAGTTTTAGCAGGCTGGCTTCCTTTAAGCTGCAGTGCCTGCATTCATAGGTCTGTGCTCTCACATCTGGAAGTTCACCATCCAGCAGGTCATTTAAGCCCTTCCAAGTTATTTCCTCCACCATACATTTTTATCATTAGCCCATTTTACTTGGTGTTTGAATATCCGACCAGGACATCAGAGGGAGGCTTATGAAGCTACAGCAGCTGGGAGCCCTACAAGAACAGAGGTGACACCCAGGCTCCTGGATTATGTCTCCACCCTTTGAGATTTTAAAGTCTCTGAACTGTCAGCCAAACTCTTGTTACAGTGGTGTGTTCAGCACAACCCATTTACTCCACTTTTGCAACTAGCCAGGAGCAGAGTCTGTTACTACTTCCCAACTGCATGGCAATAGCGTAAGCTAACTCACCCTCCTGCGGTTCATTAGAAATGCAAAAACATCTCAATGCTGGTTACTTGCTGACTGTAATACCCAAGTGGTCTACACAATATTCTGTTTCACTTACTGGCAACTTTATTGTTTTTTCCCGTAACAAACAAGCCATGGGACTAGATGGCTCTGAAGTGCAACTTTTTGCAATGGAAGTTCTCAGAGAGAGGGAGAGAACCCCATCCTGCGGTCCCCACACTCTGATCAGCTCTCCAAGGATGTTGAAGGTTTTGGAGCTGCTTCCCTGTGACAAAGTTCCACATCATTAAGTGCAGCTACCAAATATTTGTCCTTTGGCAGGACAGTGGGAACCGATCTGTGATTCTGTGACCTCTGAAAAAGCAGACTGTTTCGGACAGTGACTGGTCATTCTGGGTTTGGCAGGGATAGAGTTAATTTTCTTCAGTGCAGCCTGTAGGGCACTGTGTTTTAAACTGGTGACAAAACTGGTGTTGATGACACACCCGTGTTATAGTTACTGCTGAACAACACTTGCACAGTGCCCAGGCCTTCTCTGCCTCCGAGGCTGCCCCTGCAACCTCCTGGGGTGGGCAAGAGGCTGGAGGGGACACGGCTGGGACAGCGGAGCCCACCTTAGCAAACAACTGGCTGGGGGCTTAGCTGCTGGATGGGGTCAACCCACCACACTGGTCTACAGAGTAGCTCCCAAATTTGAGCTCAAGCTGCTGTTAAATACAGATTTAAAATCATGTTATAGGGTTAAAATTAGAAGTGAAAAAAAAATTAGAAGTGAAAAATGTGTTTTAAAACATCTGGGTGGCGTAGGCCAGGTATTTATGTTGTTTGAGGAAATGTCAAAGCACTTGTTGAAAGCCCCCTTCCCATCACTACACAGCCACAAACAGACATCCTTCTAAGATGGAAAGGCATGGAGACAGAAAACTTATAGCTTCATTTAGCGTTTTATGGCAATGGGACATTTTCAGTTGTGCAATTTAAAAGAAGGAAACTCATTTCGCCATCAATGGATCTTGAGTTTCGACATTCAATTTTTACCCTATTGCATTTTTTTTCCTCCAGTTATTTCAGCTGTTCAAAGCTTTTCACATCATTCAAGAAATATTTAAAATACGCTGCCTGAATATGTCCTTTCCAACACTGCTGCAGAGACAATTTTCCTAATATAAGGCTAAGTTGATGGTCAGGAGACATTCCCAGTTTCCTAAGAAAATGAGTGGACTATCTGCTAACCACATGCTTAGCTAGGCCACGTCATCACTGAGGGCTGTGACTGCTAAAGGAGACCTGGCTAAAGAGAAGATAGGAGGACGCATGCCTTAAGTGAGAGCCACTTGTGCAAACCCTTTGCCCATGCGGTTCGTGTCACTACTCTGGGAGCAAAGAGTCTTCAGGGAAGGGGGTTACACAAGCGTCTGTGGGGGACAACCAACCTCCAGCAGCGAGGGGAACGGTCCTGCAAAGTCAGCAGCTGCTCAGAGCAGGAACACAGGGACCATGGCTGAAGCCACGTTTGCATCGTTGAAGGAAGCGAGTGTTGCAGACACGTGTTAGGGTGGACAGAAAATCCAGAGAAGTCATTCGATTTTGATGAGAGTGTGTGTGCTTTGAAACAAATATTGAAAGGCGTATATAAGAGTCTGCCTGAGCTGCTCATTCACATTCTCCTAAATGAAATTTGAGTGCAACAATTTGCTCAAAATCAGTGAAATTTCTCTTCCGAACCACATTAGTTTAACTAAAAACAAAAATAATCTCAGAAATTTGTATGAAAGCCTAGAGATTCTCCTTACAATTATTATAAAACTTCAAATGTAAGGAAGGAAAAATAGCCCAAAGTGCCTTATGCTCAGGTTACTAAAGAGCCCATTGGGCTTGGGCTGCCTCTCTACTAAGTCCAGGCCTCTAAACAAAAAAAAAAATCAACAGGGAATAGGGGGGAGATGGAGAAGGAAGGGCTCGAAATAAACCAGTGTTATTTAAACACCGCTAGATCCTAAATAAAACACAACAATACTGACCAAGCAGAGACACAGAAGACCTGGCATGGCTCCAGAACACAATAACCATTTGTCTTCTTTGCCAGAGGCAAGCAGCAGCTGGGGATGCCACTGGGGGGGATAAAATAGCACCATGCTACAGCTGGAGGATTACTCCCAGGAGCAATGCAATACATAAGAATAAAAGATGACAAGTTAGATGAATGCCTTTTGAGAACCTTTTCAGAAAGGACTAAGTGTTCTTTAGGAGAAGAAGGAAAATTAAGGATGCAAAAAACTGCCAACACAGTTTTGCCAAATTCACTTGACAGTGAAAATGGATTGACATGCAAAAGACTTCATCTGAATCAGCCTGAAATCCTGCAAAAGGAAACCCTGGAGGGCAGATCCCAAAACAAGGGAGACGCCCAAATGGTATTTTGTGAAAATAGAGTATTTTCCTAAAAGTGAATGGGAATCCTTTGAAAAACTCCCCAGAGTTTGCAGGATGATTACACACACTGCAGTGAGAACAACTGAGTGGCAGAAAATGTCTTGAGCGGGTCATAACATAGCAGGGGAAAGAGGTGGAAAGTCAGCAAGGGACGGGTATATATGTATTTATTTATTAATTAAGAATACTTGCTTTAAAATTAATGTTGTAATACTACCTCTAAACCTGCTCCACAGCAAAATCAACCTTTTGGGGAAAGGCATAAGACTGGAAAATATAAAAATAAAAAATATTAAAATCCTTCACAATGGTATGTGCTCTGTAACATAACAAATTACGTTTCCTACCAGAGGTCACTCACAATGTGGCTGCTTCAATAAGAGTATACTGAGTGAAAGCAGAAGTGTAGGTGCCTCAGAAATATACCCTTGTGGTAATATAATCAAACATGCAAAAAGGACCCAACCAGCAAATACATGAAGCTTTTCTGCTGCCGGGTGTGGGAGCTGAACGTGGAGAGCCTTCTCAAGTGCAGATGGGAGGAAAGGGAGGAAAAGGAGAACAAACTTCTATGGTATGACATGAAGCTTTACATGAAGGAAATTACAGCCCTTTCTAAAACACAATTAGAGATATATGATATCTCTATTAATGACATGGAATGGAAACAATTTATTTTCTGCACCTTTCAAGGTTGCCAGGAAAAAGAGCACTACAATGCTAAAAGGAACATGGTGACCAGCAACAAAAAACAGGCAAAAGGGTTTGACTTCCACCAAGAAAGCTAAACATAGCTAATATATCCAAGGCAACGTAAGGACTCAGGTTCCCAGGTCACAGCTAAATTTATTTAGGTACCTAAATCTCCTAGGCGGTTAGTTTGAAACTCTTAGGTTACAATCAAGCAAACAAGTTACCATAAGATAAGGTCTGAGGATTTACAGCTCATCAACAGTGGGAAGCCACATAGCTGTGGAACAATCCTGCTTTCAGACAAGGTGAACAGGCAGAATGGTAACAGAGCATCAGCATCTGAAAGGTGCATTGCCCTAGAAGAGAGATAATGCTTAAGAGGAGCAGCATACAAAATGGGTTAACAAGGACTGATGGGATGAAAAGAAGAAAGGAAACCTATGGGCTGATTAGCAGAAAGACTTCCTTGCAGACAAACATGTTAGGCCATGTAGCAATCTCCCACAGGAACTGGTGAAAGCCTGATCTGTTGGAGCTTTCTGAAAAAATGTACCCAAACAATAGACAAAACATAGGAAAAATTCCTGCACTTAGGGAAACGGAGCGTAGGTATTTCCGCGTGTACAGAGCACCCCCTCCCCAACTGAAGCAACTAGCAAAGTTTTACACAGGTGCTTTTGTAACTGGGTCCTTTCTTTGCCACAGTAGCTTTGCCCTCACTTGACACCCGCCACCACGCAGGGGAATCAGGTCTGTCCCTTTCCATAAGGCAGCACCAGTCCTGCGACCACAGGCTGCCCAGCTCCAATCTCTGCACTGTCTGCTGTCAGCCCTGGACCGTGTCAGTCTGCAAGACCTGAAACTACGACCAAGAAAAATTACACCTTGCATTTAAAAATGACTGACTTAATCCACTCTGTAGAGATTGCAGACATTTGCCACGTCCTTAACCAAGGCAGGCTCGCAGGGTTAGTGTTCTGGGATGTTAATATATTGCTTACTACAGACACGCGTCATTCAAGCTTTAACTAGAGCTTTCCAAATAAACCTGCTCTGAGGTTTAACAAGCCCTTACACAGCTCAGTTCTTGTGGCATTCTCAATATAGTAGACAGCAGTACATCTGAATACACTAATAAGACAAAAGGACTTATTGTACTTAGAGTTCAGCCCACTAACTATCCTGTAGCAATCCAGGGCTGAGTAACCTCTGGTTTATTAGCTGTGAGCTGTAGCTATTTACAAAGGGACGTTCCAACCTTAACGTATTTTGGTAAGTGCTACGTACTGTAACGTAATACTGGGGTTCCAGGTAGTTCCTTGTATCAACTACCAACAACCAGGATTTTTAAAAGTCCAGTTCATTTCACTAAAAGACAAGAGCCTCTCCTTACACATAGAAACTTAAATAAGTGACTGTTTTTAATATTTGGCAAGTTCACAGTCTCTACAGCATGTGCACTTTGATACTGGTGCAGTTAGGAAACGCCCTGTGCAAACATAACTGATTTTATTTACTGTCTGATAAGAGCTTTCAGAGGCACCCTTGGCTCAACTCTAGCTACGCAGCAAAGATTAGGGAACATGCACTTCTACAGCCCATCCTGAGTCAGGTGTTCCAATACTGTGGGCATCTACATCTGGTAAAGATGCTGTAAGAGATGAAGGTAGGTCATGAAAAGGATGCCTTGTCATATTTAATACTGCAATGAGTAACTGACAGCAAGACTCCAAGGTTCATCATCCTTTCTCACTGAAATCTGTCATCTTTCTTCCTCTTCCTCCCCCTACACACCCTATAACCCAGGATGACCCTGAAAGCACAAGCACTAGACAATTAAATCTCCACTGCACCGGCAATGAGTACTGTGCTGTGGGCAGGCCCACCTTTACTTTCCTGCTAACACTGGCAATTTCAATTTTAAATATTTTATTGCCTGTAGACATAAGCAAAGTTGAAGAGTAGCTGAAACATGCTAAGTACCATTAAATTTATCCAGATAATATGCAGCAGGAAATGTTTCTATGATTACAACCAACAAAACATATGTATGCATATAACATACCTCAATCTTTTATTTTCTTTAATGTAGCTGATCCTATAACATACAAGAAAATAGGAAAACAGGATTATCCAGAAAATTTCAAGAAGTTACTTATGCTTATTTTGGATTCACCTTTTTTACACTTGCCACAGGTAGTGGCGCAGCAAGAAAACACAAATGCAGAACCGCCCTAGAGTAAAAATTAACCACCACCTGTAGCACCCACAACAGGGTGCAGCATGTGAGAAAACACCCCAAGCAGCTACAATTGCAAGAGCACATTCTTAAAACATACTGATTTTGCATGAAATCTCACAGAGCTGAAACACAAGAAAAGAAAGGGAGCAGCTGGAACCATCAAGGTTGGTATAATGGAACACCAGGTGCTCTCCTGCAGAAAGGGCAGTTGGCACTGGTGGAGCTGAGGCGCTGCAGTCCCACAGCCGTACGACCACCACAGCCCTATGACCACCACAGCCCTATGACCACCACAGCCCTATGACCACCACAGCCATGGGCTTTGTAAATCGCTATCTAAGTGTCATCAGTGGTGCTTGAAGGCAGGGGCAAGGAGGGAAGAAAAGTGGCTCCTCTTTCTGTTGCCCAGCACTTGCCACACCATGCTGCACAGAGCACCAATGGTACAGGCTGTGCCTGCAGAAAGAAGGAGAGCAATTCTGCAAGAAGGATTTTTAAGCCAAAAAAAACCCCACACAACTTTGTAGACTTCCTCCCCAGATCACTTTCCTCCTCTCCTCTTTTTGTAGCCTCTTCTAGTCACCTCTTTGTCCCATGGTCACTAACAGACCAGTGCCCATGAGGGAGGACACCTCTGTCTTTGCCAAAGCAACTGGGAGACAAGCAGTGACATGGTGAATTACCTGGTGAACTAGGGAAAACACGCTCTCATCGTGCAAAGGTGTGTGACAAGTAACAGAGGGGTAAATATAAAATTCAAACTATGCAGTAATTCTGCTGGGAAAAGTGTTTCACTGTCTCTCAGAGAATCTTAAAACCTCTTTGATCAGTTAAAGGCTTCTAAATCCCTGATGAGGTTCAGACCAATGTTGCTAATGGGCCAAATTAAGGCCCAGAAAAATTATTAGAAGTCTCCAATGTGGAAACAAAACCAAGTATTTTAGCTGCTTGGAACACCCACCACAAACTGGCTTAAAACATGTGTGGCTAGGGGATTGGGGGGTTTTTTTGCTCCCTTTAGCCAGCCATTTCCAGGAACAGTAAAATCCACAGATGAGCCAGCCAGCTGAGCCCTCCAGAACCCTCCTGCATCACCCCACTGTGCAGAGGGACCAGCTTTCCCAGCCATTCATTCCCCCCATCAGCTCTTCTGTTCTGCTCCAGCAGGATGCAAGTCACTGAAAGGGGTAGCTTCACTGAATCCTGCGTTTGGCAGGCTAAGAAACTAAAGGCAACTTGCCAAATGCCTGACCTAATGTCCTCCTGGTTAATCTGAACCATGATTAGGGCAATACGTTTGGGATCAATAGGCAAGAAGCATAGAAAATGAAGTTACAGCATGTTTTGCCCCCTCCTCCTGGTAAAGCTTCCAAATTCTCACTCTCCATGAGACAAGTGGGAGCAGGAGACAAAAATACAGACAGAGCCTGTCAAGGAAAAAAAAAAGCAAAAAAAAAAAAAAAAAAAAGCAATTCACCCTGCAGCAGAGCCTAAGAATATATACAGGAGAATTCAGCTGTTCTCTGATGAAAATAAACGTCTCAAGTAAGTGCTTCAAGTTACTTTTAAGTATTAAAAATAGTTTATGAAAAATGGGTGCCTTTCAAGCAGTCTCCTTCTAGGGAAAAGTTCCCAGCAAGCATGATGAGGTACAACTAACATCTAACAGCAATTAATTTCCAGCCCATCCAATAAATTGCATTTTATCATTTTTATTTGTATCTCAAATTGACACAAGACAGCTAGACATAAGCTAACAACCTACCACACAAAGGTGACAGCAGCAGAGTAACAATTTATTGGACTTATTCTGGGCTCTTTGATTTGGTTGGATTTACTTTAGGAACCAACACCGAGGGAATTATTTTTAACAGGGAATATAAAGTTTTTCCTCTTCATTCTGTGCCTACAGGAGAGATGACCTTTGTTTTCTTGGTAATAAAACTTTTCTTTCCCAGTCTTTCTTTATGTTAGACATACCAAGCTCATGAGATTAGTCTGCTATTTCAGAATCAGAAAGTTGTCCAGAGTTCTGGAGAAAATGGGTGGTATCCTCAAAAACACGTCCGGGACTGCTCTGTCTACAATATGTGGTATTTTAAAATGCAATGGGAGACATGGCTGTGGCACAGTCCCACACTTGTATTAACCTGAATCCTCCTAGAAAAGTGAGAAAAGGACACAGTGGCATCGACTTTAGCCCAGATTAGCCAATGTTGCCACCCTTAATGGCTAATCCTGCAACCCCGCTCTCCCGGCGACTCGCCTGGAGCACTCCCACAGCTCCCACCCAGAGCCACCTCCTCCGACCACGGGACCTACCCAGCTACGTAAAAGGTTTTGAACCTGCACAGACCTTGATGCTGTAAAGCTGGTCTTATTTACAGGACTGGCCCAGCCACCTCTGGCAAAACCAAACTAAGTGACAACCCACGTCAGCCATGGGTAAATTAAAAGGTTAAACTCAACTATGCAACGAGAACAGCCTTCAGATCCTTCCGATTGATCTTCTTATGCCCTGGTGTAGACTCACCAAACGTCCTGCTAAACCCTGCTTGCAAAGAGGTTCTGAGACAAGAAGTCTCTCTGTACTACTGGATAGAGCAATCTTTCACCCCCTCACCTCTTCAAACCCCTTAAAAAGCATATTAAAAGTGCAGCAATAAACTGCCCATGGTTTTGATTTTTTGTTGGGTTTTGTTTGTTTTTTTTCTTTATAGGGGCAGAGGTTCTGCAAGTTGCCATGCCACTTGGCTTCTATATTTATGTCTGCTAAATTTGACCAGTTCCCACAGAACCAAAGTCCCTCACTGAATACTGAAAGTACCTCATCTTGTGGAGAAAATCTTTTAGCTTAAGCAAAAAAAAGTTTTCATTCTGAAATTTGTATTACCTGCCTCCTTTTCCCCCCATGTAACTAGCATAAATATGGAGTACATGTTCCTTTTGCATACATCCCTTTTGTATCTTGTTAACTGCAAAGGAAAGAGTACAATCACTGAAACATTAACAGAAATTTCTCAGTCTGTGAAGTTACTAGGAAATCAAAGGTTCAAAGCCTGCAATTTCAGCTTTCTTCTACTGCATAAGTAGTAGATTTACAAATGTAGTTTTTTTTTTTTAATAGAGCCATGAGAAACACAAATATCAAAATCACTCTATTTTGTAAAGCATAACTATGATAATCTCATTGAGACTGGAATTCTGCTGATGACACACAGGCTCTCGCATGAGGGATTTTGTACATTTTATTCTGAAGTTAGAAAAGGAAAAGCCCCTCAAAAGTGCCCAAGATGTTCATAAATGGAATGAGACCAATGCATTAGTTTCAGCACTGGGACCCGAGAGGCTTTGCCTTCTTATGTCCCAAAACTAGAAGTCACCCATGCACATTTACATCATTAAATAATAAAAGAAGTCTTGAACAACCTGAATACAAGCAGTGCAACAGCAAAGATGGTCAGAAAATCTGCCAGCATTTGATAATGGAATTCGGTCAGAAAAATTTCTCAGGTAAGATTTTTTTGTACAGAAGGATGGACAGATGGAACAGGACTTACACACACACAAAGTTTGTACAGAGTGGGCTGCTGCATCCATATTGACACCCAGAGGAAACCGCTAAAGTATCTGGCATTTTCCAATGAACCTTAGCAGCTGCTCAGCACCTTTGAAAAGCAGGCTCATTACTTAGCAACTTACCGTCAGAATTCAGGTAAAAGAAGGACCACTGTGGTCATCTCTGATTTGTTCTACAGCCCAAGCCAGAGAACTTCCCCTCACCATGACCTCCACTATAACCAACAACCTGCCAAAATACTTATCTTTGTGAAAATAATAAAATCATTTTAAACAGTTTCAACTACCTGTGAAGCTAGCTTGATACCTAGTACTATCTTTTAATTATTATTTCCCTTCAACTAGATCACCTCATTGCCACTGCTTGCAAATTTCATGTTCCAACTACACTTTCTATGCCATAAAAAAAGAATCACCTGTCAAAATCTAGTGAAATACATGAAAATTTAGTACTGGCAGCATTAGTTCTGCCACATTTTTCTTTCAGAACATTACAGCAAGTCTCAGGCTGTAATTCAGCAGTGGCTCAGCAGGCAGGACCCCACACCAAGGTTGGTGGCAGGACACTACTACAAGTGTTCAATGGTTCAGGCTTCGGCTAACAGCTAGCACCATAGCTTACAACCCAGGACGTGCTGCAGGTAACACGCGAGCTGCAAAGCACTCTTCTCCTGTCTCAGTGCAGGAAAGAAGGTGTGAGAAACACAGCAGCCTAAGGTGGTACACAGCTAGCAAGGAGCAGAAGGGAGATGAGCAGTTTAGAGGGGACTGTCCTAATAGTTCACAGTGCTGCAGGAGGCTTCCCATCATCAGTGCTCTCTCTATATAAACAGTCATTCAAATTCTATATTCGCATGGATTAACAGATTTTGGGTAGGTCTGTGGTCACACACAGGCACCAACATGCACCATCTGCCTCCCTTTGCAGAGCCAGAGCAGAGGTGACCTGGCTCTGACAGGGATGCTGCCTGGCCTCACTGATGGGGCACGGGGTTTGGGACTAGTAAGTCCCACAGAGAAACAACGTCAGTCCTCTGCCATGCTAGCACAATTTTGCAACCTCAAAATGAAGAGCTGGCTTGCCTCCAGCCAACTTCTAGAACAAGCACAGGACAGGCCCCACAGACATGTCCTTCAGTACAGCCTGTTCTGAACACCACAGCCCAGACATTTGTGAGGGGGAACAAAGGAGGATACGGAGCCAGTGCGAAGAGTGGTTTGAAGTTTGAAATTTGCTCTTCAAAAGCCATGTCCTTCAGGCTTAACCTGCTTATGCTAACTGCAGAAACATTCAGCTCAAAAGAAGTCCCATACGCAGACCTTGAACAAATGAGCCAGTAAAACTCTATAAAAGAAGGGACACAATACAAACCAATGACCAGCAAGCTACAGGTATCCTTGACATAAATACAGGCTTTCAGCAAGGAGATTAAGTGACTTGAACTTTTTGGTAGACATGCCATTGCTCTGTTTTGAGCATCATACCCCAAAACTACAACACATCGAAAAATATCACCTGATGTTTCTAGTGTTAGCCTTAATAAAACACAAATACAAATACTATTTAATGGTCTCTAGTTTCAGAATTAGCTTGTACAGAGTTTACTCTTCTACCCATTTATTCTTGGTTAAATGCACAGCTTTTGAAATAAGCGAAATGACAAACACGAGGCAATGGATTTTAAAGTAGATAGGTGTTCACTGTTCTGCACATAATTCAGAAAGGAGAGAAAAGTCTGCTATACAGATCCCAAAACCAGATTCAAATGACAGGAAACACTGCAGGGGCTTTCAAATGCGAACAAGTGCAATGTGGGCACTTAACTGAAAGTTCTAGTCACAACTAATAGTTTTTTTCTCCCATCAAATGTGGGTTCTTCAAATCCCTGACTGCTGCAAGCGTCTGCAGAAAGGACAGCCCCTTGAACCAGTAAGATCCATAAACAAACACGATGTCAGCTATATTCCTGTCAAGTTACTGTTGCTTGCCAAGCACAGATGTGGGGCATTTCCCCACATATTTACTGTCCATACCTCAGACCCTAATGAAAATTTTTTGAAAATAAATTTTTTGAAAAACATTTTTTGAAATGTTTTCTGATTGCATGCAGCTTTCACTCCCAGTACAAGCTAAGTTATTTAAGTCAAGCAAGTTATTGGTATAAAATAATAAATGGCCTGAAATATGCAGACATTCAGACTTGAACCTATAACCTCTCTCGATCTCAAAAAATCCCCCAAACCCTAAATAAGATTTTAAAAAAATCACCTTTCTCATGGAAATACATGTTGGTTACTAGAAAACAGCAGAGTCTTACAGCATTACCACAGAGCTGCAAAGTTGGAACGCCAATCTAAATCCCAGACCTCTCCAGGGAACTTTTATTCCTTAGCTATTACTTGGTGAAGGACTAATTAAGAAGATTTAACAGATTAAAGTGTGAGTTGCTTTAATATCGAATAGTTGCTTCTAGTTTAAATACTCAGGAGATGCTCCACTACAACGGCTGCAGACATCCCATACACACCTACAGAAGCAGAAACCATCATTTGAGCAGGATAACATGTACGTAAAAACTGAAAAGCAAGGAATTTGACAGTGCCCCACAGAAATATGGAACTCTTCAGTAAGTGAGCTGCTTTATTTTGCTTTAAATTTCTATTTACTTGCTGTTTCTGGATGTTTCCTCATTGTTTTACAGTTCATTGTACTAGCGTGAGCATGTCACAGAAGCAACCTCATTGTGTCATAGGCTGTTGCTAAGTGATCCTCTGCAAACACAGAAAGTTCTTGAGACAAGATCATAAACAAACCTGATAGATTCAATAAATAAAGTTGTAGCAGATCAATCTTAAGAAAATTTATAAGAAATTAAAATTCCCAATCATCAGCAACTATGCTTGGTACTCCTGTCTACTGGTGATGAAGTAAACTGTTAGCTCTTCTTTTAAACATTAACTTGACAGTATGACTGCACCAAAACTTGGCTTCAGACAGACATATCTGGGCAGTAACAAAGATGACCTTCAAGACAGCATTTCCATGGACAGATTATTTTTCATGCATGATTATGCAGCATTTACACTGCAATTCCTTACGCAAAGCAAAAAAGAGAGCATAGTATTACTTGCAAATCACTTATGCTGTAAGCTGAGTTAAGCTGTACCCACCCAGGAGAGTCTTGGACAATCGTTATAAAAAACAATCCTCAAAAACTGCGACTATTCAGCACTAAGGGAAAGGCAAAAGCAGTCAGATTTGTTGATTTGAAAAGGACACATCAAGAGAGTCACAGAGCCGAGAGCTATGCAAAGACAGAACAGGCCCCTTTCTGGCTGCTAAGAAAGCACAGGACACCCTACAATAACCTCAGTTAATTGGGGACTACCACAACTCCTGGGTCATGACCAGGGCTTAGCAGCTGCACGAGAAGCACATTCAAGCCCCAGGTGGCTCAAGGATGGTGGGCTGGCCACACCTGCCTCCTAGAAGCACCTTTGGTTTGAGCTTAGTCCCTCCAAACTGAGCAAACTGCTCTCTCACTGCAACGCTGCAAGCATGGTGCTTCCAGCCGGTTCCCTGGGGCTTCCCTTGCACAGCCTCTGGGTAAGGCTCTCCCACCTCCACTACTCTCTGGAGAGGTCCTCCTTGCACACAAGAGCGTACAGCGGTTGGCAGAGCAGGGACTTAGTAACCAAAGCCAGAAATGTGATTAAAGCAGACCTGCTGAAAACATCCTTTAAACCTTCTTAGTGTCTAAGTCAGCACTCCGCCATTTAAGAAAAAAGGAACTCAACAATGCAGAAGCTGAAGAGACAGCTGGGAAAATGCATTTCCACTTGCTCTCTAACTTTCCACAACGCAAACTAACTCCCCACTGAGCGTCGGGTGTGTTGCTATCCTCCTTCCTCCCTTGTGCTACCCTGAAGTCGCACATACAAGCCACTGAGCTGCTGTACAAAGGGCTGACCACCCTAAATCAGTAACAAGACACTACACCAACCAGCCTTTAAAAGGCACCGCAAGGCCTGGGCTGCACTGGGTAGACTGAACACGCTCTGGTTGTAGCAGCTGCAGGCGAACCAGACCAGCCGTACCAGCTCAGGCTCAGCACTACCGCAGCTCTGCAGCACACAGAGCTCACAGAGCCAACACAGTTTCTGTGCATCTGCCTCTACAGGCTCAGCCGGAAAGATACAGACTTTAGGAAGTATAGAAAAAAATAGAGATGTATCAGTCTAACCATACAAGCAGGCTGAAGAAGCTAAGAAGAGACCCATCAGGCAGTAACATCTAAGACAAGTAATCTCAGCATTTATCAAAAGAAAGCAGAGAACTTGAGCATTCAACACACTTGTTAGGCAAAACTTACAACTGGGGTGTAGTTTCCTCACCCAGCAGGAACTGAAAGCAGCGTGAGGATGGTGCATTTACTTTACTGGCAGGAAAAAAAGTTTCTGGCCAATGCAGGAGCATCACTGTTAGAAACCCACCAGCAACTTTACCCTGCCCTTTTTGGCTCAGAAGTGGAAAAACAACCAGGAGCAGGGACAGGTGGGAGGATCTGTTATCAGCAGGGAGCAAATGCTATCTCCACCTCCTTTTTAGTCACTTAGTTCACTGATAACCTGCCATTAGGGCCTTGAATGATATGCAAGTCATCACATGGGGCTCATGAACATGTAGTCGGCTTTGATTCCATTTCAAACCACTTTGTACTTAAAATTATAAGGAAAAAGTTCTGGTTTTCCCTTTATAGCTGCCATTCTTTTTTCAGCCACTTAAGGATGTTATCATAAAGGGAAGAGTATTACAAGATAAGCTCATCTAGGTCACAGGAAAGAACATTTTCCACACTAACCTAAAGCACAAATGATCTCTCTGCAATCAACATAAATTGTCTACAGACTGCAGTCAGCTTGTCCTCTAACCTTTGCCATCAGTAAGTCAATGAACAATTTTAACACAGTAACTCTATGTGGCTGAGGTTACAGGACAGCGGAGCTGTGCAGTGAAGCTTCTTCTACAAGGTAACATTGTCAGATGCACTGGGACCTTCAAGTAAAGGAAGCTCTTGGCTCCAGTCAACAATTTAGTACAGAAACAAAGCTAAAAAAGCTTTTCTCTGTTTGCAAAGTCGGACAAAAATTCTTCTGCAACAGTTGTTTCCCTTACATTTCAGTCTCTTACAGTATTAGCTCAGTCCCAATGGCATCTTTTTCATCCTGTCTTCAGATGATTCTGTCAAAACACTGTAAATAACTCGTCTGCACTTTGGCAAGGTACCAGGAGGAATTTTTTTTGTTGTTGTTGTTTTTTTTTAAAAAAAAGGTCTTCACTAACTACTGAATACCCACCTGATAATAAACACTCAAATGAGGACACAATATACATGTAACTTAACATGTAAAGCAACCTTAGATTAGATACAAAACCTCTTCTATACAGGAAGCTCGCCAGTTGGGAAATTAAATAAGGCAACTATAATTTATTGAAGCAATCTCAGGTTGAAAAAACGATTAGTGAACTCAAGTAAGACACTGACACAGCTCTCAAATTTTCCATTCATGCAATCTTATGCTAAAAACCCACATATTTTGCATAACCCACTTCTACCTCACTTTGGATAAACTATGCTTGTAATCATCTAAATTTCTCCTGGCTCTATCCTTTCTTCCTCGGACTGAAATCCTACATTCAACAATTCCCACCCTAAGCTATTAATTGCACGGCTTTTGGTACCAGTGCAAAATTACCTTTAGCAGTAAATATTCTCAAAGACTAGACAAAGACAGTGATTAAAAATAATTGTCAAAAGTCCACAAGTGTTTTCTATCAATATGCTAGGTCAATACGAGAGATATTGTAATATAATAACAAAGGCACAGAAAACAGAAAACATCTACAGCACATGCAGCAACCCTTCTGTCTGATCTGCCTACCTTTGGGCATACAGCAAAAAGAAGTCTACGCTGTTGCCAAAGAAAAGAAAAAACAGATGTATTCCTCCCACCAGCAATGCATAGTTAAAGTGAATGATGTACATTCCTTCTAGCAAAAGATATCATTCTTAAAACTCAGTGCCCCTTGGAGAAAACAAAAAAGAGGGGAGCGGGGAGGGGATGATGTTCAGTTGTTCTGATTAAACTGAAGCCATTCTGCTTTCTTCTGCTATAATCCCATGAATACAATCAGGTTCAGGAAAACATTTCCAGGTTTTGCTGTGTTTGAATGTGCCCTGTTTTATATAGGGGCAGCTGAAGTATATGCTGAAGTACATGCGTTAAGAGTTTCTCTAACTTCAGGCTAAAGACCAAATACAGGAAAATTTAAGAAATTTTAGGGTCTAATGTCTTTAGGCACCAGGTTTTATTGGAACTGCATTCAATCTTGCAACATGAATACGTTTATCTCATTTAATTGTGAAGTGCCAGAACAGCAAACAAGCATGCAGTGATCTCCAGATACAATTATCTCAGGTCACAGCTAAGATCAAAGCAGTAAGTAACTTTTGCAAAAGCTGGAGAAAGGAAGAGTCAACAACATATTCTAAGACAACTTCCCTGAACTCTACTGATCTTCTGCAGAACCCTCTGGAAGTTCAGACCTACCAGCACCCTCACTGAGGAAGGCAGGCATACAAATAGTCTCCATTACTGTTCTGATGATAGTCTTTCTATAAAGCTTTGGTTTGAAGCAAGTCTGACCTATGGTGGATACCAGAGTCATTGTTCCCAAAGGAATATCGTCGTCCCTGTGGAACAAAACCCCAGGACTGAAGACAAGGTTACAACTGCTGTCACAGGAATGAGCTCGCAGCTCTACTTCAGCAGAACTGCGTGATTTCACCCCCAAAACAGACAAAGGATGGGGCATTCAGCTGGGAGAGAAGACCTCAGTACAGGGGGGAGAGGAACAGTCACCCTGTTGCAATATGCTGCAAAATATTCCTAGTCAAAAGCAAGCAAATACAGAAATACAGTTTTAATTTGATACACTGTATCAAATTAACTCCCCATCCTTCCTACTCCAAGCAAAAACTTCACAAGAAAAGGTCAAAAGAGCAACATGCATATTTGTACCTCAACATTGACTTCGCAGTTTCAGCAAACTGCAAATGAGACAGGTTGGTTTTAAAATAAGGCATTTCCTGATCTACACGTCTACAAACACACACCATTGCCCCACCTTGATATCCTACCACAACACCTGAATCCATTGAGACAAATCATCTATTGTTTAATGCAGCCCAAAATTAAAGCCTGGTCTTTGTTGGCTCATAGGCAGCACTACAGTAATCATGATTAAAGCAACGTCTAAGTGTCATTTTGTGCAAGCATTGGGACTGTATGCTGCAAAATATTCCTAGTCAAAAGCAAGCAAATACAGAAATACAGTTTTACTACCCAGCATTTCTATCAGGGTCTTATTTTTACCCATAGTGTTCCTTGAGGAGGTATTTATGAAGCTTTGCAGTTCACAGAAGTATCTGGGAAGACACTTATACACTGATGGATGAGAGAATATTATACACAGTAGTCTTCAGAAATTACGAGTCCTCCATTAATAGTCCCGTTCTCCTTTACACACTCATTCTACTCTACATCTCCACCATTCACTTATCTCAAAGCAACTTAAATGGCATTCTGCTACAGGGACACTTACCTTCACCACAAAACAGAGCCAGAATTTGTAAAGGAGCTGCCCAGAGCACCTGCAGTAAGTGACAAAGCAAGGCAATTCCCCACTGCAATCTCAGTCCCATTACAGTCACCAAAATCTTTGGCAGAGGTACCACGGGGACTGGATTTGCACCTGGGACATCCCAACTCCCAGCCTTTAGCACTGTTAGGAACGACTACCTCATCACTACATACCAAGGAGTCAGAAGACAAAGGGGCTGGGCACAGCTGGTTCCATGGGCCAAAGCAGTACAAGCTCCAACCTGACAGCCATTCCTTACACATTAGTTACAGATTTCTAATCCTTAGTAATATTTTCACTCACCCAGGTGACTTCTGCAAGTGACTGTGGAGCCCACACCTCTCCTAGGCCACTGGGATGCACAGTCAAAAGAAAGCAGTCAAACCAGTCAGTAAGAGAGTCTCTCTGAGCCACAAAATTTTCTTTGTGGTTCTCTCGTTCAGTTACCAAGAGTGAAAATAAATCAGGTCTAAATGCATTTTGATTTGTTTGGCTTACTGTGTCTAATTTTTAAGAATAAGTGCTTATTTATTTAATCTGCTTAATCCACACGGTGAAAATGCTCTGTAGTTTTCTCTTCCTTCCCTGCCCCAACAGATGTGTATTTATTCTTCTTCCCCACTGGACCAGAAAGGGCCATGCTGTACCTAACTGACCAGTCTGCTGATGCAATATAGAGCAGCATGTCACAACCATCTCTCCCTGCAC
>NW_010308321.1:26680-27971 GCF_000700745.2 Antrostomus carolinensis
CTCATATAGAGTGATCTCCCCTACTGAGAAGGACCAGAGAGAGGATCTCGCCTGGGATTTGTTCTTCCATAGTCCTGCTCTACTTCTGGGTTATTTTGTGTGTTTAGCACACTTGTGCGGCTCCAAAGCTAAGAAATATCAGGATCTTCTCAAGATTTTAACCAGTAACACCCCCCTCCCCCCCACCGCCCTTCAAGCATGTGCAAAGTATCTAACACCATCCAGACCAGGGAGGGCTGGAGGGCTTCTGGAGCATTATTTCCAAAAAATGCATTCAAGGCACAGTTGACTGCCATCCCATGCACTTTACTGAAGGGCTGGCATGCATGTGAAAATAAACTTTCTTCTCCCTGTACTACAGAGCCAACTCTCCAACATCTCAACAACCCTGCTTGCTTTGGAAGCCTTCCAGTCACATCGTTCTGTATATGCTATCGGATATATATTTTATAAGCGCCTTTTCTCAGTTAGAATACTGCTATTCCAAGCTTATTCCATTAATACTTCATGTGAAAATAAACCTCTCCACATTTCAAGAAAACAACAGTTCCCTGGCAACAATTAGTGGAAACTGTTGTCATTGGTATTTTACTTTGACTGAAGAATTAAAAAGGGGAGGAGGGGACCCTCAATTCTCCTTCACAGGCTTCAGTAAATCCACAGCTCAAAGAACAATTTTCTTCTCCAAGGTAAAAGATTTCAAGTATCTCAATTCCCAGAGAGTTGGGGGGGAAAAGGAAAAACAAACCAACAGCCGAGACCATTGTAACTACTACAATCAGCTGCTCCACACTGAAAAACATGTTGTCCTCCATATCCCACTGCTATTAAAAAATGTGCAGCTTGAAATACAATGACTAATCCCACTTTTATAGCCAACTGACTAGAACATCTTTCTAAGATAAAAGAGAGCATTAGTGTTCATTTGAACCAAAAATACCTACCGAAAATAGGAAATCTTTGCTATTTTAAAATTTAAAAAATGTGAGCATGAGCTCTAGGAAAGCTTGGGAGTGGAAGCGCTTGAAATGGCTTTAAAGTTGCGAGAAACGCAAAGGCTCCAAACTTTGTCACAAAAAGACTGAATGGCAATTTGTCAGATGCCAAAGGGCTGCAGCTAATTATTCTACATTTGCATAGCTTGAGAAACAAAAATAAATGCATGTCCCCCTCAGAGGTACTTGCGATGATTTCCACTTCACTGCACATGTTTTTAATCTTACATTCTTCAAACTAAGCCAAACAGATTTTTCCTGAAAAACAAGGTAGATGGAGATGTTCTCTCTTTCCC
>NW_010308321.1:27986-29407 GCF_000700745.2 Antrostomus carolinensis
CATACAAAGTCATAAGAAACCAGATACTTAACCAGCTAAAGAAGAAGCATCAACTTGCAACTTTAAATTTGGCCCCATGCTAATTTTGGGGATGGAGGGATAAAAGTGAACAAAATTAAGCTTTTATTTAGAAAGATCAGAAACAGCTTTACCTTTTAGAAACTTCTCAAAACTTTTCTTTGCTAGATTCCATTACTAAAAAATAGAATATATATCTGTAAATGTCTCATCAGACAACCCCTGCATAACTTCAGAGGTAATCCTTCCCTTGAAATGGTGATGAAAGAAATTACTAAGAAATGCTTCAATGTAAGCATTTACTGGCAAGTCACCCCAATTCTCATGCAAGAACTGCTCTGCCTCAGCCTTGCCAGCTGCTGCCTGCAGGCTATGGCAGATGGGCTTCAGTCATGCTTGTCACCTGTTCAGAGTATCCCCACCCCTCCTCTGGCCACCAGCTCAAGCTACTCCAGCTGAGCAGCCACAAGGGGTAGGAAGAGCTGGCAAGAAAGGGGAGGTACGTAACTGCCACAGGAACCGCAGGAGCATTACATTCCAAATACTTTAAATGCATCCTTAAGATGAAAAGCAGCTGAATTGGTGCTGTCTTTCACTGTAAGCAAGCCAGCAACGCCAGGTCTGCTGACCACCTGCCACTGCTTTTCCCTTCATGCCCTGCACAACAGCACGGGGAAGCCCTGAGGTCGGTCCCACACCTCTGCTGAGATGGCTGCAGCTGGAACCCCTACAACAGGTTTGCCAGCACAGCTCCCCACAGCACTGGGGCTGGGCAGCAACAGGTTCCCTGTGGGAGCTTGGGCACATCCTTCACTCTTCCCTCCTGCAAAACTGGAACAAGAGCGCTTCCTTACCTCACAGGGTACAAACAGGTGAGTACTCTTATTCAAAAAGCACCCTGATACTGTGGTGATGCCTACTTAAAAAAATTAAGCAAATGACCTGCCACAAAGGAAGAGATATAGCACAGGATTCTGTTAAGAGCCAGTATTTAAAAGCCAGGAAGACACTGGGTTTTTTCTTGCAGTGTAACACTGGTTTGTAGGTGCCCACCGACTTGGATTTAAGTTGCAGAAAGCAACTCTAGATCCAAAACACTGTCAGATCTTGAAGCTGCTGCTACTCAAGAGTTCTGCCACTGCCCACTGGAAAAACAGAAATTAGCAAACCCATTCATGCCTCCAAATGTTTGGATGCAGCCTGAGACTCATACTGTCTTTGGAAATTTCATAACCTGGAAAGCTTTTTACTTGATTCATCTACTGTACTATCTTTTAAGCCAGACGGCTTCATAGAAGTTACTCAATTGTACTATATAAGGTCACACATTTCGGCTCCTATGCATCGAGTTCACAGTGAATTCTCATTATGTTGGAATTTAATCAGTATTTCTAAAAAAAAAA
>NW_010308322.1:0-3388 GCF_000700745.2 Antrostomus carolinensis
CCAACCCAAATCATTCTGTGATTCTATGAACTCGGTGATGTGTGGGGCACGTGTGCCTCTGCCCCCAAGCCTCTCTTCACACTGATGCCTTTAAACTGTCCCTGCCCTTGCTGGAGGTCCCACAAGCTCTCTGTAGGGCACAGAGACACAACCTCTATGTTATAACACTCAAAAAGCTGTGGGGCTCAGCCTTGGGGGTGGGCTTCAGGCACCCAGCCCGTGCAGCACCTGGATGGAGGGTTTGCTGCAGGTTTTGAGGATGGGCACCTGGTAGCAGAACAGAAGCATGTGCCAGGAGGCTGGCACCCTGCCAAAAGAGGTCAAGGGCTGCACGGCTCAGGGGCTATGCACCCCTGCACATGCCCAGCACACCCCCAGCCATGCTCCAGCACTGATGCCACAGTACTCGGAGGGATTTGGGACCCAAAAGCAGATCACAAATCACCAGCAACCAGAAGGCTGGCAGACCTAAACAAAACCCAAGCAATAACTGGAGGCATCACAAGTCTGGCTAAAATTGAATCTAGGAGAAAAACTGGAAGCTTCCCAGAAAAACTTGCAAATCAGCCTGCAGTCAGGAGGGAAATCTTTGCTGGAGCAGAACCCACCATGAAGCAGCCTGAGCAGTTGGTCTGCAGATCTCCTTGCTGGGTCAGAGTGAGGATGCAATGAGCAGCCAGGATGCCATTGGCTCAGTGGCACAGGACAGCAGATACCAAAAGAGTCATCAGAGACACCCTGATAGCTCACAGAAGTGAGCAAGCACAAGGACTTCAGGAGCTAAAGTGAAAAACTGTCTCGTTGTGTTGCACTCTGGTCTAAGACCAGTTGTCAGCCTCAGAGCACAAGCTGGACCACTCTTCTGGAAGGACCAGGCTGTCCCAACACAACAGCAACCTTCCTCTTTTCTCTTGCTCACCTCACAGCCCAAATGCAGGCAACCAGAGGCTGTTCACACCTGGCAGAACTCCTGACATCTGCTTTGGGACAAGCATGAGCTGAGAAGGACACAGCTCAGAGCAAAAGTCTGTAGGACACTGGCAGGAGGAAGACCTCCAGGTGGACCCACGCACACTGCAAGGACTTACAGGATAAACTGGCAATAGTCCAAAGTACAGATGAGGAGCTAGGATGGGACTGGCACATTAAAATGAGAGAAAAGAGGCCAAAAGCACCCGAGAGACGCTGAGATTGGCTCTCAGGCTGGAATCTTCTCTGCAGATAGGTGCAAGGAGGGGACTAAAACACATGCTGGGGATGGGAGCATGAAGCCTGCACATAGGGAATGGGGCTGGCATAGGGAAGGGTGACTCTAAGCTGGTTCTAGGAGTTATCAAACAATTAAAGATGTGATAAATTTAGTCAGTGGAACAGGAAATTGGCAATAACGCAGAAATGAAAGGAAGCAGTTGAGCTAACTGCTGGGCACTCTACAAAATTGGCTATAAAAAAGAAGGACTGCCATAAATATAAGGGCAGCCAGGAGAGGACATTGCTGGTAATGAAACCCCTGCTCCCCATGCGGGAAATGGGGAGACACAGAGCTGAAGTGATGAAGATATCAACCATGGCTGTGCTCATTCAGGAGGCACAGCTGAGCAGCGATAACTGAAAGCCAGAAGCAAAGTGTGTGCTGGGTTAGCTCACTCCTGCTCTGAATTGATGGTATTAGACCAAAATGCTTCAAAAAATTTAAAAAAAACCCCAAAAAACCAAAACACTCCACCCTGCTAAGGATGCTGACCGGAGTGGTGGCCTGAGCTCCTGTGGGATGAGTCCCTGAAGAAAGGGACAAGCTGGGTAAGTGTCACTGGTATTCGGACCAGCGTCAGGATAATGAGTGAGCTAATTGCCTTGGATTGCATTGCATCAAACAGGCACATAAGAAATGCCAGGACTGGGGTCAGGCGAGTGCAGCCCATGGAAATTGCCTTTGAAGCTCCAGCCCCAGCGAAGAGCAGACTGTAGGGAAGGTCCCAGCAGCGAGCGCTGTGCTCTGCCACCCCCGGAGCAACAGCAACAACAGCTTCACGACAAAACCCAGCTAATGAATTGTTAAGATTGACTGGAGCTATTTTCAGCTGATCCAGGACAAAACATTCATCAAAATTCCAGCCATAAGAAGAAAAAAAAAACCCACAAACCCACCTGTTTTGTGTTCAAGAGGCAGGAAACAGGGACACGGGCAGATGAAGGGCCCCTTGGGCTGGTGCCCATGACCCGGGCTCTCCTTCTGCCTTTGTTTGGAGATGACTGGGGCGATTTGCTCTGCTCTGCTGCCACGCACTGAGCCCGGGGGGTTTGGCTTTCCTGGGCCACCAACAGCTGCTGGCTGTCCCCAGTGGGGCACAACTAAGCATCCTCTGCAGCTCCATGTTTGCTGATGGCTGGGAGCTTGAGCCTGGCCAAGCTCTGTGCTGTGGAGAAACTTCATAATGGAGGACATGGCCCTGGTTACCATGGATGTCCTTGTGCCAGACAAGCTGTGATTCATTAAGGTTGTGGTGACTTCTTCTGAGGATATGACCCAAGCAAAAAGGTGGTCTGGGGAAGTGCTTTGTAATGCCCACCACAGCGAGGTGGTCTTTCTCACCACAGCCACCTGGAGCTGCTGGGCTGACCTACACCCTCCCCTAACCCCTAAAGTAGGGTGGTGGGGACCCAAAAAGGGCACGTGCAAGGCAGAAAAGGATTCTGGGGAGAGTCTCTGGGAAACTTTGGGAAGCTTAGCGGTCCCTAGACACTTTGGCTTTGGGTAGGTGCTGTTGCAGACCTGCTGAGGAGCCTCCATGGTCGCCTCCACCCAGGGCACTCTCCAAGCCTGCTTTCAGCCTACTCCTGGCTCATCCCCTGGGCAGCAGCTTGGATGCCAGCCCGCACCCACAGCCTGGCTGTCCTGCTGCCCTGCAGCTGTCCTTCAGCCTTTTCCTGCCCTGCAGCACCAAGCACTGGGTCTGCCTACCTCCATGACCAAGAGAGCTTCTGAACATCCGTGCCAAGCTTCACTTCAACAGAAATGAGGTTGGTTTCAGGCACGGAGACCTCAGGGAGAGGTAGATCAGAGGAAATACTGTTTTTTAAATTCCTGTCTGCTGTGGCCCTGTACCTCCATCTCAACAAATATCACTTCCCTTGCACCAAGGCAGCCTCTCCCTCAGCTCCTGACTGCCTCCCTGCCTCTCCAAGCAGCCCCCAGCCCCACCGTGCCACAGATCCCCCCAGGCTGAGCCATCCTGACCCATCCCTCCCCTACACCCAGCCCACGCTCACGATGTGGGTGCTGAGCAGAGACCATGGGCTGCTGCCAGCTAGATGGTTGCAGAAGGGTTGACATGACCCTGGCAGTGCCCAGACATCCCACAGCATCTCCACAGCCACCTGCACTGTG
>NW_010308322.1:3441-5233 GCF_000700745.2 Antrostomus carolinensis
AGGGACAGCCCTCAGCACCTGGAGAGCAGCAGCATGCAGGCTCCTGGCTCAACAGGGATGTTGTTTTGGGGAGCTCTGCAGTCCTCAACACCCCAACACAGCCCAGCTGTGGGTCCTCAGCACCCAGCGAGAGGGTGACCTGGTCCTACACGAGACACACAGCATAGGCTGGTGCCTTTGCGGAAAATTGAATCCAAGACTAAAAATACCCTCACCTTTCAGTGCAGACTCAGGCAGCAAAGCAATAGGCTCTTCATGTGGCAGCAGAAGGAGCTGGGAAGGGAATTTGCATCAGGGACTCACCATAACACGGTCCGCAGGGAAGCAGTGGGCACGTGCAAGCAGCTCTGCAGAGGTTCCTGGGGTGCAGAGGGGTGGATGAGGCTAAGGGAGCTACAGCAGAAAGAAGAGGGGATGGATGAGTCACCTCCACTGTGGAGAGCTGGAGCTCACACTTACCCCATCTCCCACCACTAATTAGTGCCAACACTAAATACAAACACATTCACGTTCCTACTAATGGGACGTGGACAGGCTGAAATGCAGAGCCTTCACCAGCACTTGCTTTAAAAATGAAGCCAACTCCCACGTGGAAACCTCCAGCTCCACTTGAAGCTGCTATTTTTTTCCCCTTCCTGCTGCTCAGCCTGCAGACATGCTCCAGCATGTGTGATGTGCCCCAGCAGCCAACTCCAGAGCTGCCCATGCCCACCCTTACCTCTACAGTGTGCCATGAAAAGAGCAGCCCTGATGCCGGGAGAGCACGGCAAGAAGGGGCAGGGAAAAGGGGGAGAGCATGGGAAGAGCTGAAAGCCTGTGAAGGGATACAGGGCAGGATGCAGCTCTGAGATGTGGGATGGAGAGGTACCTGGAGAAGGTCCATGGAGGAAAGACCTCTGGCTAAACCACAGAGGGCTTGGGCAATGTGAGGTCACACTGCACCACTGTGAATCTTTCCTGGATCATGAATCTGCCCATGGCACCCACGGGAGTTTTTACGGAGCCCAGCTCTGCCCTTGGAGCGGGCGGCCAGCTGGCCGCGTTTCGTTAACGCACAGCGCTTAATGCAGCTGGTGGCCATGACCCCTGCAGCCCATAGGCGATGGAAATCAATATCTTCTCACAAGGAACTGCATAATCGGCGTGATAGCATGCACGCTGCTGACTTACTGGAAAGACCATCCTGCTCTGCCAGGGTCAGGCTGGGACGGGGCAGCACAAACCATTTGCCCCCACTATCCACAAGGGACTGGGTATTAGCATCACCTGGTGGCATGTGGTCACTCACTACAGTTTAACTATAATTAAATTTTGAATTAAATAATGAATTAAATAATGAGGTTGAATTCCCACTTTGAACTCAAATGGGTTCTGTGAAGCCCCCAGACCAGCACCCTGGAATGAGTGAAGGTGGCCGGTCACTAGTCACTGAGTACCACCCTTCTGCCCTGCTGCACCCAGGTTTGCAAGGGATGCCTATGGACTGCTGCTCCTGCTCCCCAGAGGGGCTCTTCCTGCTGTCTGCAGGCCAAGCTCTGCCTTGTGCAGAAGCAAAGGAGAAAAAAATGCACTGCAGCACAGACCCAGCTGGCCCAAACCAAGCCATGCTCATGCTATGGGACAATGAAGTAGAGTGTCCTGGTTTGTAGCTGGGCCGGAGCTGGTTTCTTTTTAGCAGCTAGAACAGCACTGGAGTTTGGGTTCAGCTGGGATTTGTTAGGAGAAGAACATTGACGCCATACCGATGTTTTCACTTATCAGTGGAAGTCAAAGGACTTTGTGTTTTGCTGGT